>NW_027457800.1:0-64769 GCF_050624435.1 Tenrec ecaudatus
CCTAGCCTTCAGGCTAGGGCACCCCTAGGCTTTAGGCTCCCCTAGGCTAAGGCTAGGGCTCCCCTAGCCTTCAGGCTAGGGCACCCCTAGGCTTTAGGCTCCCCTAGGCTAAGGCTAGGGCTCCCCTAGCCTTCAGGCTAGGGCACCCCTAGGCTTTAGGCTCCCCTAGGCTAAGGCTAGGGCTCCCCTAGCCTTCAGGCTAGGGCACCCCTAGGCTTTAGGCTAGGGCTCCCCTAGGCTAAGGCTAGGGCTCCCCTAGCCTTCAGGCTAGGGCACCCCTAGGCTTTAGGCTCCCCTAGGCTAAGGCTAGGGCTCCCCTAGCCTTCAGGCTAGGGCACCCCTAGGCTTTAGGCTAGGGCTCCCCTAGGCTAAGGCTAGGGCTCCCCTAGCCTTCAGGCTAGGGCACCCCTAGGCTTTAGGCTCCCCTAGGCTAAGGCTAGGGCTCCCCTAGCCTTCAGGCTAGGGCACCCCTAGGCTTTAGGCTCCCCTAGGCTAAGGCTAGGGCTCCCCTAGCCTTCAGGCTAGGGCACCCCTAGGCTTTAGGCTCCCCTAGGCTAAGGCTAGGGCTCCCCTAGCCTTCAGGCTAGGGCACCCCTAGGCTTTAGGCTCCCCTAGGCTAAGGCTAGGGCTCCCCTAGCCTTCAGGCTAGGGCTCCCCTAGGCTAAGGCTAGGGCTCCCCTAGCCTTCAGGCTAGGGAACCCCTAGGCTTTAGGCTCCCCTAGGCTAAGGCTAGGGCTCCCCTAGCCTTCAGGCTAGGGCACCCCTAGGCTTTAGGCTAGGGCTCCCCTAGGCTAAGGCTAGGGCTCCCCTAGCCTTCAGGCTAGGGCACCCCTAGGCTTTAGCTCCCCTAGGCTAAGGCTAGGGCTCCCCTAGCCTTCAGGCTAGGGCACCCCTAGGCTTTAGGCTAGGGCTCCCCTAGGCTAAGGCTAGGGCTCCCCTAGCCTTCAGGCTAGGGCACCCCTAGGCTTTAGGCTCCCCTAGGCTAAGGCTAGGGCTCCCCTAGCCTTCAGGCTAGGGCACCCCTAGGCTTTAGGCTCCCCTAGGCTAAGGCTAGGGCTCCCCTAGCCTTCAGGCTAGGGCACCCCTAGGCTTTAGGCTCCCCTAGGCTAAGGCTAGGGCTCCCCTAGCCTTCAGGCTAGGGCACCCCTAGGCTTTAGGCTCCCCTAGGCTAAGGCTAGGGCTCCCCTAGCCTTCAGGCTAGGGCACCCCTAGGCTTTAGGCTCCCCTAGGCTAAGGCTAGGGCTCCCCTAGCCTTCAGGCTAGGGCACCCCTAGGCTTTAGGCTCCCCTAGGCTAAGGCTAGGGCTCCCCTAGCCTTCAGGCTAGGGCACCCCTAGGCTTTAGGCTCCCCTAGGCTAAGGCTAGGGCTCCCCTAGCCTTCAGGCTAGGGCACCCCTAGGCTTTAGGCTCCCCTAGGCTAAGGCTAGGGCTCCCCTAGCCTTCAGGCTAGGGCACCCCTAGGCTTTAGGCTAGGGCTCCCCTAGCCTAAGGCTAGGGCTCCCCTAGCCTTCAGGCTAGGGCACCCCTAGGCTTTAGGCTCCCCTAGGCTAAGGCTAGGGCTCCCCTAGCCTTCAGGCTAGGGCACCCTTAGGCTTGAGGCTAGGGCTCCCCTAGGCTAAGGCTAGGGCTCCCCTAACCGTCAGGATAGGGCACCCCTAGGCTTTAGGCTCCCCTAGGCTAAGGCTAGGGCTCCCCTAGCCTTCAGGCTAGGGCACCCCTAGGCTTTAGGCTCCCCTAGGCTAAGGCTAGGGCTCCCCTAGCCTTCAGGCTAGGGCACCCCTAGGCTTTAGGCTCCCCTAGGCTAAGGCTAGGGCTCCCCTAGCCTTCAGGCTAGGGCACCCCTAGGCTTTAGGCTCCCCTAGGCTAAGGCTAGGGCTCCCCTAGCCTTCAGGCTAGGGCACCCCTAGGCTTTAGGCTCCCCTAGGCTAAGGCTAGGGCTCCCCTAGCCTTCAGGCTAGGGCACCCCTAGGCTTTAGGCTAGGGCTCCCCTAGGCTAAGGCTAGGGCTCCCCTAACCTTCAGGATAGGGCACCCCTAGGCTTTAGGCTCCCCTAGGCTAAGGCTAGGGCTCCCCTAGCCTTCAGGCTAGGGCACCCCTAGGCTTGAGGCTAGGGCTCCCCTAGGCTAAGGCTAGGGCTCCCCTAACCTTCAGGATAGGGCACCCCTAGGCTTTAGGCTCCCCTAGGCTAAGGCTAGGGCTCCCCTAGCCTTCAGGCTAGGGCACCCCTAGGCTTTAGGCTCCCCTAGGCTAAGGCTAGGGCTCCCCTAGCCTTCAGGCTAGGGCACCCCTAGGCTTTAGGCTCCCCTAGGCTAAGGCTAGGGCTCCCCTAGCCTTCAGGCTAGGGCACCCCTAGGCTTTAGGCTCCCCTAGGCTAAGGCTAGGGCTCCCCTAGCCTTCAGGCTAGGGCACCCCTAGGCTTTAGGCTAGGGCTCCCCTAGGCTAAGGCTAGGGCTCCCCTAGCCTTCAGGCTAGGGCACCCCTAGGCTTTAGGCTCCCCTAGGCTAAGGCTAGGGCTCCCCTAGCCTTCAGGCTAGGGCACCCCTAGGCTTTAGGCTAGGGCTCCCCTAGGCTAAGGCTAGGGCTCCCCTAGCCTTCAGGCTAGGGCACCCCTAGGCTTTAGGCTCCCCTAGGCTAAGGCTAGGGCTCCCCTAGCCTTCAGGCTAGGGCACCCCTAGGCTTTAGGCTAGGGCTCCCCTAGGCTAAGGCTAGGGCTCCCCTAGCCTTCAGGCTAGGGCACCCCTAGGCTTTAGGCTCCCCTAGGCTAAGGCTAGGGCTCCCCTAGCCTTCAGGCTAGGGCACCCCTAGGCTTTAGGCTCCCCTAGCCTAAGGCTAGGGCTCCCCTAGCCTTCAGGCTAGGGCACCCCTAGGCTTGAGGCTAGGGCTCCCCTAGGCTAAGGCTAGGGCTCCCCTAACCTTCAGGATAGGGCACCCCTAGGCTTTAGGCTCCCCTAGGCTAAGGCTAGTGCTCCCCTAGCCTTCAGGCTAGGGCACCCCTAGGCTTTAGGCTCCCCTAGGCTAAGGCTAGGGCTCCCCTAGCCTTCAGGCTAGGGCACCCCTAGGCTTTAGGCTCCCCTAGGCTAAGGCTAGGGCTCCCCTAGCCTTCAGGCTAGGGCACCCCTAGGCTTTAGGCTCCCCTAGGCTAAGGCTAGGGCTCCCCTAGCCTTCAGGCTAGGGCACCCCTAGGCTTTAGGCTCCCCTAGGCTAAGGCTAGGGCTCCCCTAGCCTTCAGGCTAGGGCACCCCTAGGCTTTAGGCTAGGGCTCCCCTAGGCTAAGGCTAGGGCTCCCCTAGCCTTCAGGCTAGGGCACCCCTAGGCTTTAGGCTCCCCTAGGCTAAGGCTAGGGCTCCCCTAGCCTTCAGGCTAGGGCACCCCTAGGCTTTAGGCTAGGGCTCCCCTAGGCTAAGGCCAGGGCTCCCCTAGCCTTCAGGCTAGGGAACCCCTAGGCTTTAGGCTCCCCTAGGCTAAGGATAGGGCTCCCCTAGCCTTCAGGCTAGGGCACCCCTAGGCTTTAGGCTAGGGCTCCCCTAGGCTAAGGCTAGGGCTCCCCTAGCCTTCAGGCTAGGGCACCCCTAGGCTTTAGGCTCCCCTAGGCTAAGGCTAGGGCTCCCCTAGCCTTCAGGCTAGGGCACCCCTAGGCTTTAGGCTCCCCTAGGCTAAGGCTAGGGCTCCCCTAGCCTTCAGGCTAGGGCACCCCTAGGCTTTAGGCTAGGGCTCCCCTAGCCTAAGGCTAGGGCTCCCCTAGCCTTCAGGCTAGGGCACCCCTAGGCTTTAGGCTCCCCTAGGCTAAGGCTAGGGCTCCCCTAGCCTTCAGGCTAGGGCACCCCTAGGCTTGAGGCTAGGGCTCCCCTAGGCTAAGGCTAGGGCTCCCCTAGCCTTCAGGCTAGGGCACCCCTAGGCTTTAGGTTCCCCTAGGCTAAGGCTAGGGCTCCCCTAGCCTTCAGGCTAGGGCACCCCTAGGCTTTAGGCTAGGGCTCCCCTAGGCTAAGGCTAGGGCTCCCCTAGCCTTCAGGCTAGGGCACCCCTAGGCTTTAGGCTCCCCTAGGCTAAGGCTAGGGCTCCCCTAGCCTTCAGGCTAGGGCACCCCTAGGCTTTAGGCTCCCCTAGGCTAAGGCTAGGGCTCCCCTAGCCTTCAGGCTAGGGCTCCCCTAGGCTAAGGCTAGGGCTCCCCTAGCCTTCAGGCTAGGGCACCCCTAGGCTTTAGGCTCCCCTAGGCTAAGGCTAGGGCTCCCCTAGCCTTCAGGCTAGGGCACCCCTAGGCTTTAGGCTAGGGCTCCCCTAGGCTAAGGCTAGGGCTCCCCTAGCCTTCAGGCTAGGGCACCCCTAGGCTTTAGGCTCCCCTAGGCTAAGGCTAGGGCTCCCCTAGCCTTCAGGCTAGGGCACCCCTAGGCTTTAGGCTAGGGCTCCCCTAGGCTAAGGCTAGGGCTCCCCTAGCCTTCAGGCTAGGGCACCCCTAGGCTTTAGGCTCCCCTAGGCTAACGCTAGGGCTCCCCTAGCCTTCAGGCTAGGGCACCCCTATGCTTTAGGCTCCCCTAGGCTAAGGCTAGGGCTCCCCTAGCCTTCAGGCTAGGGCACCCCTAGGCTTTAGGCTCCCCTAGGCTAAGGCTAGGGCTCCCCTAGCCTTCAGGCTAGGGCACCCCTAGGCTTTAGGCTCCCCTAGGCTAAGGCTAGGGCTCCCCTAGCCTTCAGGCTAGGGCACCCCTAGGCTTTAGGCTCCCCTAGGCTAAGGCTAGGGCTCCCCTAGCCTTCAGGCTAGGGCACCCCTAGGCTTTAGGCTCCCCTAGGCTAAGGCTAGGGCTCCCCTAGCCTTCAGGCTAGGGCACCCCTAGGCTTTAGGCTCCCCTAGGCTAAGGCTAGGGCTCCCCTAGCCTTCAGGCTAGGGCACCCCTAGGCTTTAGGCTCCCCTAGGCTAAGGTTAGGGCTCCCCTAGCCTTCAGGCTAGGGCACCCCTAGGCTTTAGGCTAGGGCTCCCCTAGCCTAAGGCTAGGGCTCCCCTAGCCTTCAGGCTAGGGCACCCCTAGGCTTTAGGCTCCCCTAGGCTAAGGCTAGGGCTCCCCTAGCCTTCAGGCTAGGGCACCCCTAGGCTTGAGGCTAGGGCTCCCCTAGGCTAAGGCTAGGGCTCCCCTAGCCTTCAGGCTAGGGCACCCCTAGGCTTTAGGCTCCCCTAGGCTAAGGCTAGGGCTCCCCTAGCCTTCAGGCTAGGGCACCCCTAGGCTTTAGGCTCCCCTAGGCTAAGGCTAGGGCTCCCCTAGCCTTCAGGCTAGGGCACCCCTAGGCTTTAGGCTCCCCTAGGCTAAGGCTAGGGCTCCCCTAGCCTTCAGGCTAGGGCACCCCTAGGCTTTAGGCTCCCCTAGGCTAAGGCTAGGGCTCCCCTAGCCTTCAGGCTAGGGCACCCCTAGGCTTTAGGCTAGGGCTCCCCTAGGCTAAGGCTAGGGCTCCCCTAACCTTCAGGATAGGGCACCACTAGGCTTTAGGCTCCCCTAGGCTAAGGCTAGGGCTCCCCTAGCCTTCAGTCTAGGGCACCCCTAGGCTTGAGGCTAGGGCTCCCCTAGGCTAAGGCTAGGGCTCCCCTAACCTTCAGGATAGGGCACCCCTAGGCTTTAGGCTCCCCTAGGCTAAGGCTAGGGCTCCCCTAGCCTTCAGGCTAGGGCACCCCTAGGCTTTAGGCTCCTCTAGGCTAAGGCTAGGGCTCCCCTAGCCTTCAGCTAGGTCACCCCTAGGCTTTAGGCTCCCCTAGGCTAAGGCTAGGGCTCCCCTAGCCTTCAGGCTAGGGCACCCCTAGGCTTTAGGCTCCCCTAGGCTAAGGCTAGGGCTCCCCTAGCCTTCAGGCTAGGGCACCCCTAGGCTTTAGGCTCCCCTAGGCTTAGGCTAGGGCTCCCCTAGCCTTCAGGCTAGGGCACCCCTAGGCTTTAGGCTAGGGCTCCCCTAGGCTAAGGCTAGGGCTCCCCTAGCCTTCAGGTTAGGGCACCCCTAGGCTTTAGGCTCCCCTAGGCTAAGGCTAGGGCTCCCCTAGCCTTCAGGCAAGGGCACCCCTAGGCTTTAGGCTAGGGCTCCCCTAGGCTAAGGCTAGGGCTCCCCTAGACTTCAGGCTAGGGCACCCCTAGGCTTTAGGCTCCCCTAGGCTAAGGCTAGGGCTCCCCTAGCCTTCAGGCTAGGGCACCCCTAGGCTTTAGGCTAGGGCTCCCCTAGGCTAAGGCTAGGGCTCCCCTAGCCTTCAGGCTAGGGCACCCCTAGGCTTTAGGCTCCCCTAGGCTAAGGCTAGGGCTCCCCTAGCCTTCAGGCTAGGGCACCCCTAGGCTTTAGGCTAGGGCTCCCCTAGGCCATAGCTAGGGCTCCCCTAGCCTTCAGGCTAGGGCACCCCTAGGCTTTAGGCTCCCCTAGGCTAAGGCTAGGGCTCCCCTAGCCTTCAGGCTAGGGCACCCCTAGGCTTTAGGCTCCCCTAGCCTAAGGCTAGGGCTCCCCTAGCCTTCAGGCTAGGGCACCCCTAGGCTTGAGGCTAGGGCTCCCCTAGGCTAAGGCTAGGGCTCCCCTAACCTTCAGGATAGGGCACCCCTAGGCTTTAGGCTCCCCTAGGCTAAGGCTAGGGCTCCCCTAGCCTTCAGGCTAGGGCACCCCTAGGCTTTAGGCTCCCCTAGGCTAAGGCTAGGGCTCCCCTAGCCTTCAGGCTAGGGCACCCCTAGGCTTTAGGCTCCCCTAGGCTAAGGCTAGGGCTCCCCTAGCCTTCAGGCTAGGGCACCCCTAGGCTTTAGGCTCCCCTAGGCTAAGGCTAGGGCTCCCCTAGCCTTCAGGCTAGGGCACCCCTAGGCTTTAGGCTAGGGCTCCCCTAGGCTAAGGCTAGGGCTCCCCTAGCCTTCAGGCTAGGGCACCCCTAGGCTTTAGGCTCCCCTAGGCTAAGGCTAGGGCTCCCCTAGCCTTCAGGCTAGGGCACCCCTAGGCTTTAGGCTAGGGCTCCCCTAGGCTAAGGCTAGGGCTCCCCTAGCCTTCAGGCTAGGGCACCCCTAGGCTTTAGGCTCCCCTAGGCTAAGGCTAGGGCTCCCCTAGCCTTCAGGCTAGGGCACCCCTAGGCTTTAGGCTAGGGCTCCCCTAGGCTAAGGCTAGGGCTCCCCTAGCCTTCAGGCTAGGGCACCCCTAGGCTTTAGGCTCCCCTAGGCTAAGGCTAGGGCTCCCCTAGCCTTCAGGCTAGGGCACCCCTAGGCTTGAGGCTAGGGCTCCCCTAGGCTAAGGCTAGGGCTCCCCTAGCCTTCAGGCTAGGGCACCCCTAGGCTTTAGGCTCCCCTAGGCTAAGGCTAGGGCTCCCCTAGTCTTCAGGCTAGGGCACCCCTAGGCTTTAGGCTAGGGCTCCCCTAGGCTAAGGCTAGGGCTCCCCTAGCCTTCAGGCTAGGGCACCCCTAGGCTTGAGGCTAGGGCTCCCCTAGGCTAAGGCTTGGGCTCCCCTAGCCTTCAGGCTAGGGCACCCCTAGGCTTTAGGCTCCCCTAGGCTAAGGCTAGGGCTCCCCTAGCCTTCAGGCTAGGGCACCCCTAGGCTTTAGGCTAGGGCTCCCCTAGGCTAAGGCTAGGGCTCCCCCAGCCTTCCGGCTAGGGCACCCCTAGGCTTTAGGCTCCCCTAGGCTAAGGCTAGGGCTCCCCTAGCCTTCAGGCTAGGGCACCCCTAGGCTTGAGGCTAGGGCTCCCCTAGGCTAAGGCTAGGGCTCCCCTAGCCTTCAGGCTAGGGCACCCCTAGGCTTTAGGCTCCCCTAGGCTAAGGCTAGGGCTCCCCTAGCCTTCAGGCTAGGGCACCCCTAGGCTTTAGGCTCCCCTAGGCTAAGGCTAGGGCTCCCCTAGCCTTCAGGCTAGGGCACCCCTAGGCTTTAGGCTCCCCTAGGCTAAGGCTAGGGCTCCCCTAGCCTTCAGGCTAGGGCACCCCTAGGCTTGAGGCTAGGGCTCCCCTAGGCTAAGGCTAGGGCTCCCCTAGCCTTCAGGCTAGGGCACCCCTAGGCTTTGGGTTCCCCTAGGCTAAGGCTAGGGCTCCCCTAGCCTTCAGGCTAGGGCACCCCTAGGCTTGAGGCTAGGGCTCCCCTAGGCTAAGGCTAGGGCTCCCCTAGCCTTCACGCTAGGGCACCCCTAGGCTTTAGGCTCCCCTAGGCTAAGGCTAGGGCTCCCCTAGCCTTCAGGCTAGGGCACCCCTAGGCTTTAGGCTAGGGCTCCCCTAGGCTAAGTCTAGGGCTCCCCTAGCCTTCAGGCTAGGGCACCCCTAGGCTTTAGGCTCCCCTAGGCTAAGGCTAGGGCTCCCCTAGCCTTCAGGCTAGGGCTCCCCTAGGCTTTAGGCTCCCCTAGGCTAAGACTAGGGCTCCCCTAGTCTTCAGGCTAGGGCACCCCTAGGCTTTAGGCTAGGGCTCCCCTAGGCTAAGGCTAGGGCTCCCCTAGCCTTCAGGCTAGGGCACCCCTAGGCTTTAGGCTACCCTAGGCTAAGGCTAGGGCTCCCCTAGCCTTCAGGCTAGGGCACCCCTAGGCTTTAGGCTAGGGCTCCCCTAGGCTAAGGCTAGGGCTCCCCTAGCCTTCAGGCTAGGGCACCCCTAGGCTTTAGGCTCCCCTAGGCTAAGGCTAGGGCTCCCCTAGCCTTCAGGCTAGGGCACCCCTAGGCTTTAGGCTAGGGCTTCCCTAGGCTAAGGCTAGGGCTCCCCTAGCCTTCAGGCTAGGGCACCCCTAGGCTTTAGGCTAGGGCTCCCCTAGGCTAAGGCTAGGGCTCCCCTAGCCTTCAGGCTAGGGCACCCCTAGGCTTTAGGCTCCCCTAGGCTAAGGCTAGGGCTCCCCTAGCCTTCAGGCTAGGGCACCCCTAGGCTTTAGGCTCCCCTAGGCTAAGGCTAGGGCTCCCCTAGCCTTCAGGCTAGGGCTCCCCTAGGCTAAGGCTAGGGCTCCCCTAGCCTTCAGGCTAGGGCACCCCTAGGCTTTAGGCTCCCCTAGGCTAAGGCTAGGGCTCCCCTAGCCTTCAGGCTAGGGCACCCCTAGGCTTTAGGCTAGGGCTCCCCTAGGCTAAGGCTAGGGCTCCCCTAGCCTTCAGGCTAGGGCACCCCTAGGCTTTAGGCTCCCCTAGGCTAAGGCTAGGGCTCCCCTAGCCTTCAGGCTAGGGCACCCCTAGGCTTTAGGCTAGGGCTCCCCTAGGCTAAGGCTAGGGCTCCCCTAGCCTTCAGGCTAGGGCACCCCTAGGCTTTAGGCTCCCCTAGGCTAAGGCTAGGGCTCCCCTAGCCTTCAGGCTAGGGCACCCCTATGCTTTAGGCTCCCCTAGGCTAAGGCTAGGGCTCCCCTAGCCTTCAGGCTAGGGCACCCCTAGGCTTTAGGCTCCCCTAGGCTAAGGCTAGGGCTCCCCTAGCCTTCAGGCTAGGGCACCCCTAGGCTTTAGGCTCCCCTAGGCTAAGGCTAGGGCTCCCCTAGCCTTCAGGCTAGGGCACCCCTAGGCTTTAGGCTCCCCTAGGCTAAGGCTAGGGCTCCCCTAGCCTTCAGGCTAGGGCACCCCTAGGCTTTAGGCTCCCCTAGGCTAAGGCTAGGGCTCCCCTAGCCTTCAGGCTAGGGCACCCCTAGGCTTTAGGCTCCCCTAGGCTAAGACTAGGGCTCCCCTAGCCTTCAGGCTAGGGCACCCCTAGGCTTTAGGCTCCCCTAGGCTAAGGTTAGGGCTCCCCTAGCCTTCAGGCTAGGGCACCCCTAGGCTTTAGGCTAGGGCTCCCCTAGCCTAAGGCTAGGGCTCCCCTAGCCTTCAGGCTAGGGCACCCCTAGGCTTTAGGCTCCCCTAGGCTAAGGCTAGGGCTCCCCTAGCCTTCAGGCTAGGGCACCCCTAGGCTTGAGGCTAGGGCTCCCCTAGGCTAAGGCTAGGGCTCCCCTAGCCTTCAGGCTAGGGCACCCCTAGGCTTTAGGCTCCCCTAGGCTAAGGCTAGGGCTCCCCTAGCCTTCAGGCTAGGGCACCCCTAGGCTTTAGGCTCCCCTAGGCTAAGGCTAGGGCTCCCCTAGCCTTCAGGCTAGGGCACCCCTAGGCTTTAGGCTCCCCTAGGCTAAGGCTAGGGCTCCCCTAGCCTTCAGGCTAGGGCACCCCTAGGCTTTAGGCTCCCCTAGGCTAAGGCTAGGGCTCCCCTAGCCTTCAGGCTAGGGCACCCCTAGGCTTTAGGCTAGGGCTCCCCTAGGCTAAGGCTAGGGCTCCCCTAACCTTCAGGATAGGGCACCACTAGGCTTTAGGCTCCCCTAGGCTAAGGCTAGGGCTCCCCTAGCCTTCAGTCTAGGGCACCCCTAGGCTTGAGGCTAGGGCTCCCCTAGGCTAAGGCTAGGGCTCCCCTAACCTTCAGGATAGGGCACCCCTAGGCTTTAGGCTCCCCTAGGCTAAGGCTAGGGCTCCCCTAGCCTTCAGGCTAGGGCACCCCTAGGCTTTAGGCTCCTCTAGGCTAAGGCTAGGGCTCCCCTAGCCTTCAGCTAGGTCACCCCTAGGCTTTAGGCTCCCCTAGGCTAAGGCTAGGGCTCCCCTAGCCTTCAGGCTAGGGCACCCCTAGGCTTTAGGCTCCCCTAGGCTAAGGCTAGGGCTCCCCTAGCCTTCAGGCTAGGGCACCCCTAGGCTTTAGGCTCCCCTAGGCTTAGGCTAGGGCTCCCCTAGCCTTCAGGCTAGGGCACCCCTAGGCTTTAGGCTAGGGCTCCCCTAGGCTAAGGCTAGGGCTCCCCTAGCCTTCAGGTTAGGGCACCCCTAGGCTTTAGGCTCCCCTAGGCTAAGGCTAGGGCTCCCCTAGCCTTCAGGCAAGGGCACCCCTAGGCTTTAGGCTAGGGCTCCCCTAGGCTAAGGCTAGGGCTCCCCTAGACTTCAGGCTAGGGCACCCCTAGGCTTTAGGCTCCCCTAGGCTAAGGCTAGGGCTCCCCTAGCCTTCAGGCTAGGGCACCCCTAGGCTTTAGGCTAGGGCTCCCCTAGGCTAAGGCTAGGGCTCCCCTAGCCTTCAGGCTAGGGCACCCCTAGGCTTTAGGCTCCCCTAGGCTAAGGCTAGGGCTCCCCTAGCCTTCAGGCTAGGGCACCCCTAGGCTTTAGGCTAGGGCTCCCCTAGGCCATAGCTAGGGCTCCCCTAGCCTTCAGGCTAGGGCACCCCTAGGCTTTAGGCTCCCCTAGGCTAAGGCTAGGGCTCCCCTAGCCTTCAGGCTAGGGCACCCCTAGGCTTTAGGCTCCCCTAGCCTAAGGCTAGGGCTCCCCTAGCCTTCAGGCTAGGGCACCCCTAGGCTTGAGGCTAGGGCTCCCCTAGGCTAAGGCTAGGGCTCCCCTAACCTTCAGGATAGGGCACCCCTAGGCTTTAGGCTCCCCTAGGCTAAGGCTAGGGCTCCCCTAGCCTTCAGGCTAGGGCACCCCTAGGCTTTAGGCTCCCCTAGGCTAAGGCTAGGGCTCCCCTAGCCTTCAGGCTAGGGCACCCCTAGGCTTTAGGCTCCCCTAGGCTAAGGCTAGGGCTCCCCTAGCCTTCAGGCTAGGGCACCCCTAGGCTTTAGGCTCCCCTAGGCTAAGGCTAGGGCTCCCCTAGCCTTCAGGCTAGGGCACCCCTAGGCTTTAGGCTAGGGCTCCCCTAGGCTAAGGCTAGGGCTCCCCTAGCCTTCAGGCTAGGGCACCCCTAGGCTTTAGGCTCCCCTAGGCTAAGGCTAGGGCTCCCCTAGCCTTCAGGCTAGGGCACCCCTAGGCTTTAGGCTAGGGCTCCCCTAGGCTAAGGCTAGGGCTCCCCTAGCCTTCAGGCTAGGGCACCCCTAGGCTTTAGGCTCCCCTAGGCTAAGGCTAGGGCTCCCCTAGCCTTCAGGCTAGGGCACCCCTAGGCTTTAGGCTAGGGCTCCCCTAGGCTAAGGCTAGGGCTCCCCTAGCCTTCAGGCTAGGGCACCCCTAGGCTTTAGGCTCCCCTAGGCTAAGGCTAGGGCTCCCCTAGCCTTCAGGCTAGGGCACCCCTAGGCTTGAGGCTAGGGCTCCCCTAGGCTAAGGCTAGGGCTCCCCTAGCCTTCAGGCTAGGGCACCCCTAGGCTTTAGGCTCCCCTAGGCTAAGGCTAGGGCTCCCCTAGTCTTCAGGCTAGGGCACCCCTAGGCTTTAGGCTAGGGCTCCCCTAGCCTAAGGCTAGGGCTCCCCTAGCCTTCAGGCTAGGGCACCCCTAGGCTTGAGGCTAGGGCTCCCCTAGGCTAAGGCTTGGGCTCCCCTAGCCTTCAGGCTAGGGCACCCCTAGGCTTTAGGCTCCCCTAGGCTAAGGCTAGGGCTCCCCTAGCCTTCAGGCTAGGGCACCCCTAGGCTTTAGGCTAGGGCTCCCCTAGGCTAAGGCTAGGGCTCCCCCAGCCTTCCGGCTAGGGCACCCCTAGGCTTTAGGCTCCCCTAGGCTAAGGCTAGGGCTCCCCTAGCCTTCAGGCTAGGGCACCCCTAGGCTTGAGGCTAGGGCTCCCCTAGGCTAAGGCTAGGGCTCCCCTAGCCTTCAGGCTAGGGCACCCCTAGGCTTTAGGCTCCCCTAGGCTAAGGCTAGGGCTCCCCTAGCCTTCAGGCTAGGGCACCCCTAGGCTTTAGGCTCCCCTAGGCTAAGGCTAGGGCTCCCCTAGCCTTCAGGCTAGGGCACCCCTAGGCTTTAGGCTCCCCTAGGCTAAGGCTAGGGCTCCCCTAGCCTTCAGGCTAGGGCACCCCTAGGCTTGAGGCTAGGGCTCCCCTAGGCTAAGGCTAGGGCTCCCCTAGCCTTCAGGCTAGGGCACCCCTAGGCTTTGGGTTCCCCTAGGCTAAGGCTAGGGCTCCCCTAGCCTTCAGGCTAGGGCACCCCTAGGCTTGAGGCTAGGGCTCCCCTAGGCTAAGGCTAGGGCTCCCCTAGCCTTCAGGCTAGGGCACCCCTAGGCTTTAGGCTCCCCTAGGCTAAGGCTAGGGCTCCCCTAGCCTTCAGGCTAGGGCACCCCTAGGCTTTAGGCTAGGGCTCCCCTAGGCTAAGTCTAGGGCTCCCCTAGCCTTCAGGCTAGGGCACCCCTAGGCTTTAGGCTCCCCTAGGCTAAGGCTAGGGCTCCCCTAGCCTTCAGGCTAGGGCTCCCCTAGGCTTTAGGCTCCCCTAGGCTAAGACTAGGGCTCCCCTAGTCTTCAGGCTAGGGCACCCCTAGGCTTTAGGCTAGGGCTCCCCTAGGCTAAGGCTAGGGCTCCCCTAGCCTTCAGGCTAGGGCACCCCTAGGCTTTAGGCTACCCTAGGCTAAGGCTAGGGCTCCCCTAGCCTTCAGGCTAGGGCACCCCTAGGCTTTAGGCTAGGGCTCCCCTAGGCTAAGGCTAGGGCTCCCCTAGCCTTCAGGCTAGGGCACCCCTAGGCTTTAGGCTCCCCTAGGCTAAGGCTAGGGCTCCCCTAGCCTTCAGGCTAGGGCACCCCTAGGCTTTAGGCTAGGGCTTCCCTAGGCTAAGGCTAGGGCTCCCGTAGCCTTCAGGCTAGGGCACCCCTAGGCTTTAGGCTCCCCTAGGCTAAGGCTAGGGCTCCCCTAGCCTTCAGGCTAGGGCACCCCTAGACTTTAGGCTCCCCTAGGCTAAGGCTAGGGCTCCCATAGCCTTCAGGCTAGGGCACCCCTAGGCTTTAGGCTCCCCTAGGCTAAGGCTAGGGCTCCCCTAGCCTTCAGGCTAGGGCACCCCTAGGCTTTAGGCTCCCCTAGGCTAAGGCTAGGGCTCCCCTAGCCTTCAGGCTAGGGCACCCCTAGGCTTTAGGCCCCCCTAGGCTAAGGCTAGGGCTCCCCTAGCCTTCAGGCTAGGGCACCCCTAGGCTTTAGGCTCCCCTAGGCTAAGGCTAGGGCTCCCCTAGCCTTCAGGCTAGGGCACCCCTAGGCTTTAGCCTCCCCTAGGCTAAGGCTAGGGCTCCCCTAGCCTTCAGGCTAGGGCACCCCTAGGCTTTAGGCTCCCCTAGGCTAAGGCTAGGGCTCCCCTAGCCTTCAGGCTAGGGCACCCCTAGGCTTTAGGCTAGGGCTCCCCTAGGCTAAGGCTAGGGCTCCCCTAGCCTTCAAGCTAGGGCACCCCTAGGCTTTAGGCTCCCCTCGGCTAAGGCTAGGGCTCCCCTAGCCTTCAGGCTAGGGCACCCCTAGGCTTCAGGCTAGGGCTCCCCTAGGCTAAGGCTAGGGCTCCCCTAGCCTTCAGGCTAGGGCACCCCTAGGCTTTAGGCTAGGGCTCCCCTAGGCTAAGGCTAGGGCTCCCCCAGCCTTCCGGCTAGGGCACCCCTAGGCTTTAGGCTCCCCTAGGCTAAGGCTAGGGCTCCCCTAGCCTTCAGGCTAGGGCACCCCTAGGCTTTAGGCTCCCCTAGGCTAAGGCTAGGGCTCCCCTAGCCTTCAGGCTAGGGCACCCGTAGGCTTTAGGCTAGGGCTCCCCTAGGCTAAGGCTAGGGCTCCCCTAGCCTTCAGGCTAGGGCACCCCTAGGCTTTAGGCTCCCCTAGGCTAAGGCTAGGGCTCCCCTAGCCTTCAGGCTAGGGCACCCCTAGGCTTTAGGCTAGGGTTCCCCTAGGCTAAGGCTAGGGCTCCCCTAGCCTTCAGGCTAGGGCACCCCTAGGCTTTAGGCTCCCCTAGGCTAAGGCTAGGGCTCCCCTAGCCTTCAGGCTAGGGCACCCCTAGGCTTTAGGCTAGGGCTCCCCTAGGCTAAGGCTAGGGCTCCCCTAGCCTTCAGGCTAGGGCACCCCTAGGCTTTAGGCTCCCCTAGGCTAAGGCTAGGGCTCCCCTAGCCTTCAGGCTAGGGCACCCCTAGGCTTTGGGCTAGGGCTCCCCTAGGCTAAGGCTAGGGCTCCCCTAGCCTTCAGGCTAGGGCACCCCTAGGCTTTAGGCTCCCCTAGGCTAAGGCTAGGGCTCTCCTAGGCTAAGGCTAGGGCTCCCCTAGCCTTCAGGCTAGGGCACCCCTAGGCTTTAGGCTAGGGCTCCCCTAGGCTAAGGCTAGGGCTCCCCTAGCCTTCAGGCTAGGGCACCCCTAGGCTTTAGGCTCCCCTAGGCTAAGGCTAGGGCTCCCCTAGCCTTCAGGCTAGGGCACCCCTAGGCTTTAGGCTCCCCTAGGCTAAGGCTAGGGCTCCCCTAGCCTTCAGGCTAGGGCACCCCTAGGCTTTAGGCTCCCCTAGGCTAAGGCTAGGGCTCCCCTAGCCTTCAGGCTAGGGCACCCCTAGGCTTTAGGCTCCCCTAGGCTAAGGCTAGGGCTCCCCTAGCCTTCAGGCTAGGGCACCCCTAGGCTTTAGGCTCCCCTAGGCTAAGGCTAGGGCTCCCCTAGCCTTCAGGCTAGGGCACCCCTAGGCTTTAGGCTCCCCTAGGCTAAGGCTAGGGCTCCCCTTGCCTTCAGGCTAGGGCACCCTAGGCTTTAGGCTCCCCTAGGCTAAGGCTAGGGCTCCCCTAGCCTTCAGGCTAGGGCACCCCTAGGCTTTAGGCTAGGGCTCCCCTAGCCTAAGGCTAGGGATCCCCTAGCCTTCAGGCTAGGGCACCCCTAGGCTTTAGGCTCCCCTAGGCTAAGGCTAGGGCTCCCCTAGCCTTCAGGCTAGGGCACCCCTAGGCTTTAGGCTAGGGCTCCCCTAGGCTAAGGCTAGGGCTCCCCTAGCCTTCAGGATAGGGCACCCCTAGGCTTTAGGCTCCCCTAGGCTAAGGCTAGGGCTCCCCTAGCCTGCAGGCTAGGGCACCCCTAGGCTTTAGGCTCCCCTAGGCTAAGGCTAGGGCTCCCCTAGCCTTCAGGTTAGGGCACCCCTAGGCTTTAGGCTCCCCTAGGCTAAGGCTAGGGCTCCCCTAGCCTTCAGGCTAGGGCACCCCTAGGCTTTAGGCTCCCCTAGGCTAAGGCTAGGGCTCCCCTAGCCTTCAGGCTAGGGCACCCCTAGGCTTTAGGCTCCCCTAGGCTAAGGCTAGGGCTCCCCTAGCCTTCAGGCTAGGGCACCCCTAGGCTTTAGGCTCCCCTAGGCTAAGGCTAGGGCTCCCCTAGCCTTCAGGCTAGGGCACCCCTAGGCTTTAGCCTCCCCTAGGCTAAGGCTAGGGCTCCCCTAGCCTTCAGGCTAGGGCACCCCTAGGCTTTAGGCTCCCCTAGGCTAAGGCTAGGGCTCCCCTAGCCTTCAGGCTAGGGCACCCCTAGGCTTTAGGCTCCCCTAGCTAAGGCTCGGGCTCCCCTAGCCTTCAGGCTAGGGCACCCCTAGGCTTTAGGCTAGGGCTCCCCTAGGCTAAGGCTCGGGCTCCCCTAGCCTTCAGGCTAGGGCACCCCTAGGCTTTAGGCTAGGGCTCCCCTAGGCTAAGGCTCGGGCTCCCCTAGCCTTCAGGCTAGGGCACCCCTAGGCTTTAGGCTAGGGCTCCCCTAGGCTAAGGCTCGGGCTCCCCTAGCCTTCAGGCTAGGGCACCCCTAGGCTTTAGGCTAGGGCTCCCCTAGGCTAAGGCTCGGGCTCCCCTAGCCTTCAGGCTAGGGCACCCCTAGGCTTTAGGCTAGGGCTCCCCTAGGCTAAGGCTCGGGCTCCCCTAGCCTTCAGGCTAGGGCACCCCTAGGCTTTAGGCTAGGGCTCCCCTAGGCTAAGGCTCGGGCTCCCCTAGCCTTCAGGCTAGGGCACCCCTAGGCTTTAGGCTAGGGCTCCCCTAGGCTAAGGCTCGGGCTCCCCTAGCCTTCAGGCTAGGGCACCCCTAGGCTTTAGGCTAGGGCTCCCCTAGGCTAAGGCTCGGGCTCCCCTAGCCTTCAGGCTAGGGCACCCCTAGGCTTTAGGCTAGGGCTCCCCTAGGCTAAGGCTCGGGCTCCCCTAGCCTTCAGGCTAGGGCACCCCTAGGCTTTAGGCTAGGGCTCCCCTAGGCTAAGGCTCGGGCTCCCCTAGCCTTCAGGCTAGGGCACCCCTAGGCTTTAGGCTAGGGCTCCCCTAGGCTAAGGCTCGGGCTCCCCTAGCCTTCAGGCTAGGGCACCCCTAGGCTTTAGGCTAGGGCTCCCCTAGGCTAAGGCTCGGGCTCCCCTAGCCTTCAGGCTAGGGCACCCCTAGGCTTTAGGCTAGGGCTCCCCTAGGCTAAGGCTCGGGCTCCCCTAGCCTTCAGGCTAGGGCACCCCTAGGCTTTAGGCTAGGGCTCCCCTAGGCTAAGGCTCGGGCTCCCCTAGCCTTCAGGCTAGGGCACCCCTAGGCTTTAGCCTAGGGCTCCCCTAGGCTAAGGCTCGGGCTCCCCTAGCCTTCAGGCTAGGGCACCCCTAGGCTTTAGGCTAGGGCTCCCCTAGGCTAAGGCTCGGGCTCCCCTAGCCTTCAGGCTAGGGCACCCCTAGGCTTTAGGCTAGGGCTCCCCTAGGCTAAGGCTCGGGCTCCCCTAGCCTTCAGGCTAGGGCACCCCTAGGCTTTAGGCTAGGGCTCCCCTAGGCTAAGGCTCGGGCTCCCCTAGCCTTCAGGCTAGGGCACCCCTAGGCTTTAGGCTAGGGCTCCCCTAGGCTAAGGCTCGGGCTCCCCTAGCCTTCAGGCTAGGGCACCCCTAGGCTTTAGGCTAGGGCTCCCCTAGGCTAAGGCTCGGGCTCCCCTAGCCTTCAGGCTAGGGCACCCCTAGGCTTTAGGCTAGGGCTCCCCTAGGCTAAGGCTCGGGCTCCCCTAGCCTTCAGGCTAGGGCACCCCTAGGCTTTAGGCTAGGGCTCCCCTAGGCTAAGGCTCGGGCTCCCCTAGCCTTCAGGCTAGGGCACCCCTAGGCTTTAGGCTAGGGCTCCCCTAGGCTAAGGCTCGGGCTCCCCTAGCCTTCAGGCTAGGGCACCCCTAGGCTTTAGGCTAGGGCTCCCCTAGGCTAAGGCTCGGGCTCCCCTAGCCTTCAGGCTAGGGCACCCCTAGGCTTTAGGCTAGGGCTCCCCTAGGCTAAGGCTCGGGCTCCCCTAGCCTTCAGGCTAGGGCACCCCTAGGCTTTAGGCTAGGGCTCCCCTAGGCTAAGGCTCGGGCTCCCCTAGCCTTCAGGCTAGGGCACCCCTAGGCTTTAGGCTAGGGCTCCCCTAGGCTAAGGCTCGGGCTCCCCTAGCCTTCAGGCTAGGGCACCCCTAGGCTTTAGGCTAGGGCTCCCCTAGGCTAAGGCTCGGGCTCCCCTAGCCTTCAGGCTAGGGCACCCCTAGGCTTTAGGCTAGGGCTCCCCTAGGCTAAGGCTCGGGCTCCCCTAGCCTTCAGGCTAGGGCACCCCTAGGCTTTAGGCTAGGGCTCCCCTAGGCTAAGGCTCGGGCTCCCCTAGCCTTCAGGCTAGGGCACCCCTAGGCTTTAGGCTAGGGCTCCCCTAGGCTAAGGCTCGGGCTCCCCTAGCCTTCAGGCTAGGGCACCCCTAGGCTTTAGGCTAGGGCTCCCCTAGGCTAAGGCTCGGGCTCCCCTAGCCTTCAGGCTAGGGCACCCCTAGGCTTTAGGCTAGGGCTCCCCTAGGCTAAGGCTCGGGCTCCCCTAGCCTTCAGGCTAGGGCACCCCTAGGCTTTAGGCTAGGGCTCCCCTAGGCTAGGGCTCCCCTAGGCTAAGGCTCGGGCTCCCCTAGCCTTCAGGCTAGGGCACCCCTAGGCTTTAGGCTAGGGCTCCCCTAGGCTAAGGCTCGGGCTCCCCTAGCCTTCAGGCTAGGGCACCCCTAGGCTTTAGGCTAGGGCTCCCCTAGGCTAAGGCTCGGGCTCCCCTAGCCTTCAGGCTAGGGCACCCCTAGGCTTTAGGCTAGGGCTCCCCTAGGCTAAGGCTCGGGCTCCCCTAGCCTTCAGGCTAGGGCACCCCTAGGCTTTAGGCTACGGCTCCCCTAGGCTAAGGCTCGGGCTCCCCTAGCCTTCAGGCTAGGGCACCCCTAGGCTTTAGGCTAGGGCTCCCCTAGGCTAAGGCTCGGGCTCCCCTAGCCTTCAGGCTAGGGCACCCCTAGGCTTTAGGCTAGGGCTCCCCTAGGCTAAGGCTCGGGCTCCCCTAGCCTTCAGGCTAGGGCACCTCTAGGCTTTAGGCTCCCCTAGCCTAAGGCTCGGGCTCCCCTAGCCTTCAGGCTAGGGCACCCCTAGGCTTTAGGCTCCCCTAGCCTAAGGCTCGGGCTCCCCTAGCCTTCAGGCTAGGGCACCCCTAGGCTTTTGGCTCCCCTAGCCTAAGGCTCGGGCTCCCCTAGCCTTCAGGCTAGGTCACCCCTAGGCTTTAGGCTCCCCTAGCCTAAGGCTCGGGCTCCCCTAGCCTTCAGGCTAGGGCACCCCTAGGCTTTAGGCTCCCGTAGCCTAAGGCTCGGGCTCCCCTAGCCTTCAGGCTAGGGCACCCCTAGGCTTTGGGCTAGGGCTCCCCTAGCCTAAGGCTCGGGCTCCCCTAGCCTTCAGGCTAGGGCACCCCTATGCTTTGGGCTAGGGCTCCCCTAGCCTAAGGCTCGGGCTCCCCTAGCCTTCAGGCTAGGGCACCCCTAGGCTTTGGGCTAGGGCTCCCCTAGCCTAAGGCTCGGGCTCCCCTAGCCTTCAGTCTAGGGCACCCCTAGGCTTTGGGCTAGGGCTCCCCTAGCCTAAGGCTCGGGCTCCCCTAGCCTTCGGGCTAGGGCACCCCTAGGCTTTGGGCTAGGGCTCCCCTAGCCTAAGGCTCGGGCTCCCCTAGCCTTCGGGCTAGGGCACCCCTAGGCTTTGGGCTAGGGCTCCCCTAGCCTAAGGCTCGGGCTCCCCTAGCCTTCGGGCTAGGGCACCCCTAGGCTTTGGGCTAGGGCTCCCCTAGCCTAAGGCTCGGGCTCCCCTAGCCTTCGGGCTAGGGCACCCCTAGGCTTTTGGCTAGGGCTCCCCTAGCCTAAGGCTCGGGCTCCCCTAGCCTTCGGGCTAGGGCACACCTAGGCTTTGGGCTAGGGCTCCCCTAGCCTAAGGCTCGGGCTCCCCTAGCCTTCGGGCTAGGGCACCCCTAGGCTTTGGGCTAGGGCTCCCCTAGCCTAAGGCTCGGGCTCCCCTAGCCTTCGGGCTAGGGCACCCCTAGGCTTTGGGCTAGGGCTCCCCTAGGCTAAGGCTCGGGCTGCCCTAGCCTTCGGGCTAGGGCACCCCTAGGCTTTGGGCTAGGGCTCCCCTAGGCTAAGGCTCGGGCTCCCCTAGCCTTCGGGCTAGGGCACCCCTAGGCTTTGGGCTAGGGCTCCCCTAGGCTAAGGCTCGGGCTCCCCTAGCCTTCGGGCTAGGGCACCCCTAGGCTTTAGGCTAGGGCTCCCCTAGGCTAAGGCTCGGGCTCCCCTAGCCTTCGGGCTAGGGCACCCCTAGGCTTTAGGCTAGGGCTCCCCTAGGCTAAGGCTCGGGCTCCCCTAGCCTTCGGGCTAGGGCACCCCTAGGCTTTAGGCTCCCCTAGGCTAAGGCTCGGGCTCCCCTAGCCTTCGGGCTAGGGCACCCCTAGGCTTTAGGCTCCCCTAGGTTAAGGCTCGGGCTCCCCTAGCCTTCGGGCTAGGGCACCCCTAGGCTTTAGGCTCCCCTAGGCTAAGGCTCAGGCTCCCCTAGCCTTCGGGCTAGGGCACCCCTAGGCTTTAGGCTCCCCTAGGCTAAGGCACGGGCTCCCCTAGCCTTCGGGCTAGGGCACCCCTAGGCTTTGGGCTAGGGCTCCCCTAGCCTAAGGCTCGGGCTGCCCTAGCCTTCGGGCTAGGGCACCCCTAGGCTTTGGGCTAGGGCTCCCCTAGCCTAAGGCTCGGGCTGCCCTAGCCTTCGGGCTAGGGCACCCCTAGGCTTTGGGCTAGGGCTCCCCTAGCCTAAGGCTCGGGCTGCCCTAGCCTTCGGGCTAGGGCACCCCTAGGCTTTGGGCTAGGGCTCCCCTAGCCTAAGGCTCGGGCTGCCCTAGCCTTCGGGCTAGGGCACCCCTAGGCTTTGGGCTAGGGCTCCCCTAGCCTAAGGCTCGGGCTGCCCTAGCCTTCGGGCTAGGGCATCCGTAGGCTTTGGGCTAGGGCTCCCCTAGCCTAAGGCTCGGGCTGCCCTAGCCTTCGGGCTAGGGCACCCCTAGGCTTTGGGCTAGGGCTCCCCTAGCCTAAGGCTCGGGCTGCCCTAGCCTTCGGGCTAGGGCACCCCTAGGCTTTGGGCTAGGGCTCCCCTAGCCTAAGGCTCGGGCTGCCCTAGCCTTCGGGCTAGTCACCCCTAGGCTTTGGGCTAGGGCTCCCCTAGCCTAAGGCTCGGGCTGCCCTAGCCTTCGGGCTAGGGCACCCCTAGGCTTTGGGCTAGGGCTCCCCTAGCCTAAGGCTCGGGCTGCCCTAGCCTTCGGGCTAGGGCACCCCTAGGCTTTGGGCTAGGGCTCCCCTAGCCTAAGGCTCGGGCTCCCCTAGCCTTCGGGCTAGGGCACCCCTAGGCTTTGGGCTAGGGCTCCCCTAGCCTAAGGCTCGGGCTCCCCTAGCCTTCGGGCTAGGGCACCCCTAGGCTTTGGGCTAGGGCTCCCCTAGCCTAAGGCTCGGGCTCCCCTAGCCTAAGGCTCGGGCTCCCCTAGCCTTCGGGCTAGGGCACCCCTAGGCTTTGGGCTAGGGCTCCCCTAGCCTAAGGCTCGGGCTCCCCTAGCCTTCGGGCTAGGGCACCCCTAGGCTTTGGGCTAGGGCTCCCCTAGCCTAAGGCTCGGGCTGCCCTAGCCTTCGGGCTAGGGCACCCCTAGGCTTTGGGCTAGGGCTCCCCTAGTCTAAGGCTCGGGCTGCCCTAGCCTTCGGGCTAGGGCACCCCTAGGCTTTGGGCTAGGGCTCCCCTAGTCTAAGGCTCGGGCTCCCCTAGCCTAAGTCTCGGGCTGCCCTAGCCTTCGGGCTAGGGCACCCCTAGGCTTTGGGCTAGGGCTCCCCTAGCCTAAGGCTCGGGCAGCCCTAGCCTTCGGGCTAGGGCACCCCTAGGCTTTGGGCTAGGGCTCCCCTAGCCTAAGGCTCGGGCAGCCCTAGCCTTCGGGCTAGGGCACCCCTAGGCTTTGGGCTAGGGCTCCCCTAGCCTAAGGCTCGGGCTGCCCTAGCCTTCGGGCTAGGGCACCCCTAGGCTTTGGGCTAGGGCTCCCCTAGCCTAAGGCTCGGGCTCCCCTAGCCTTCGGGCTAGGGCACCCCTAGGCTTTGGGCTAGGGCTCCCCTAGCCTAAGGCTCGGGCTCCCCTAGCCTTCGGGCTAGGGCACCCCTAGGCTTTGGGCTAGGGCTCCCCTAGCCTAAGGCTCGGGCTCCCCTAGCCTAAGGCTCGGGCTCCCCTAGCATTCGGGCTAGGGCACCCCTAGGCTTTGGGCTAGGGCTCCCCTAGCCTAAGGCTCGGGCTTCCCTAGCCTTCGGGCTAGGGCACCCCTAGGCTTTGGGCTAGGGCTCCCCTAGCCTTCAGGCTCGGGCTCCCCTAGGCTTCGGACTAGGGCACCCATAGGCTTTGGGCTAGGTCTCCCCTAGCCTTCAGGCTAGGGCACCCCTAGGCTTCGGGCTAGGGCTCCCCTAGGCTTTGGGCTAGGGCTCCCCTAGCCTTCAGGCTAGGGCACCCCTAGGCTTCGGGCTAGGGCTCCCCTAGGCTTTGGGCTAGGGCTCCCCTAGCCTTCAGGCTAGGGCACCCCTAGGCTTCGGGCTAGGGCTCCCCTAGGCTTTGGGCTAGGGCTCCCCTAGCCTTCAGGCTAGGGCACCCCTAGGCTTCGGGCTAGGGCTCCCCTAGGCTTTGGGCTAGGGCTCCCCTAGCCTTCAGGCTAGGGCACCCCTAGGCTTCGGGCTAGGGCTCCCCTAGGCTTTGGGCTAGGGCTCCCCTAGCCTTCAGGCTAGGGCACCCCTAGGCTTCGGGCTAGGGCTCCCCTAGGCTTTGGGCTAGGGCTCCCCTAGCCTTCAGGCTAGGGCACCCCTAGGCTTCGGGCTAGGGCTCCCCTAGGCTTTGGGCTAGGGCTCCCCTAGCCTTCAGGCTAGGGCACCCCTAGGCTTCGGGCTAGGGCTCCCCTAGGCTTTGGGCTAGGGCTCCCCTAGCCTTCAGGCTAGGGCACCCCTAGGCTTCGGGCTAGGGCTCCCCTAGGCTTTGGGCTAGGGCTCCCCTAGCCTTCAGGCTAGGGCACCCCTAGGCTTCGGGCTAGGGCTCCCCTAGGACTTTGGGCTAGGGCTCCCCTAGCCTTCAGGCTAGGGCACCCCTAGGCTTCGGGCTAGGGCTCCCCTAGGCTTTGGGTTAGGGCTCCCCTAGCCTTCAGGCTAGGGCACCCCTAGGCTTCGGGCTAGGGCTCCCCTAGGCTTTGGGCTAGGGCTCCCCTAGCCTTCAGGCTAGGGCACCCCTAGGCTTCGGGCTAGGGCTCCCCTAGGCTTTGGGCTAGAGCTCCCCTAGCCTTCAGGCTAGGGCACCCCTAGGCTTCGGGCTAGGGCTCCCCTAGGCTTTGGGCTAGGGCTCCCCTAGCCTTCGGGCTAGGGCACCCCTAGGCTTCGGGCTAGGGCTCCCCTAGGCTTTGGGCTAGGGCTCCCCTAGCCTTCGGGCTAGGGCACCCCTAGGCTTCGGGCTAGGGCTCCCCTAGGCTTTGGGCTAGGGCTCCCCTAGCCTTCGGGCTAGGGCACCCCTAGGCTTCGGGCTAGGGCTCCCCTAGGCTTTGGGCTAGGGCTCCCCTAGCCTTCGGGCTAGGGCACCCCTAGGCTTCGGGCTAGGGCTCCCCTAGGCTTTGGGCTAGGGCTCCCCTAGCCTTCGGGCTAGGGCACCCCTAGGCTTCGGGCTAGGGCTCCCCTAGGCTTTGGGCTAGGGCTCCCCTAGCCTTCGGGCTAGGGCACCCCTAGGCTTCGGGCTAGGGCTCCCCTAGGCTTTGGGCTAGGGCTCCCCTAGCCTTCGGGCTAGGGCACCCCTAGGCTTCGGGCTAGGGCTCCCCTAGGCTTTGGGCTAGGGCTCCCCTAGCCTTCGGGCTAGGGCACCCCTAGGCTTCGGGCCAGGGCTCCCCTAGGCTTTGGGCTAGGGCTCCCCTAGCCTTCGGGCTAGGGCACCCCTAGGCTTCGGGCTAGGGCTCCCCTAGGCTTTGGGCTAGGGCTCCCCTAGCCTTCAGGCTAGGGCACCCCTAGGCTTCGGGCTAGGGCTCCCCTAGGTTTTGGGCTAGGGCTCCCCTAGCCTTCAGGCTAGGGCACCCCTAGGCTTCGGGCTAGGGCTCCCCTAGGCTTTGGGCTAGGGCTCCCCTAGCCTTCAGGCTAGGGCACCCCTAGGCTTCGGGCCAGGGCTCCCCTAGGCTTTGGGCTACGGCTCCCCTAGCCTTCAGGCTAGGGCACCCCTAGGATTCGGGCCAGGGCTCCCCTAGGCTTTGGGCTAGGGCTCCCCTAGCCTTCAGGCTAGGGCACCCCTAGGCTTCGGGCCAGGGCTCCCCTAGGCTTTGGGCTAGGGCTCCCCTAGCCTTCAGGCTAGGGCACCCCTAGGCTTCGGGCCAGGGCTCCCCTAGGCTTTGGGCTAGGGCTCCCCTAGCCTTCAGGCTAGGGCACCCCTAGGCTTCGGGCCAGGGCTCCCCTAGGCTTTGGGCTAGGGCTCCCCTAGCCTTCAGGCTAGGGCACCCCTAGGCTTCGGGCCAGGGCTCCCCTAGGCTTTGGGCTAGGGCTCCCCTAGCCTTCAGGCTAGGGCACCCCTAGGCTTCGGGCCAGGGCTCCCCTAGGCTTTGGGCTAGGGCTCCCCTAGCCTTCAGGCTAGGGCACCCCTAGGCTTCGGGCCAGGGCTCCCCTAGGCTTTGGGCTAGGGCTCCCCTAGCCTTCAGGCTAGGGCACCCCTAGGCTTCGGGCCAGGACTCCCCTAGGCTTTGGGCTAGGGCTCCCCTAGCCTTCAGGCTAGGGCACCCCTAGGCTTCGCGCCAGGGCTCCCCTAGGCTTTGGGCTAGGGCTCCCCTAGCCTTCAGGCTAGGGCACCCCTAGGCTTCGGGCCAGGGCTCCCCTAGGCTTTGGGCTAGGGCTCCCCTAGCCTTCAGGCTAGGGCACCCCTAGGCTTCGGGCCAGGGCTCCCCTAGGCTTTGGGCTAGGGCTCCCCTAGCCTTCAGGCTAGGGCACCCCTAGGCTTCGGGCCAGGGCTCCCCTAGGCTTTGGGCTAGGGCTCCCCTAGCCTTCAGGCTAGGGCACCCCTAGGCTTCGGGCTAGGGCTCCCCTAGGCTTTGGGCTAGGGCTCCCCTAGCCTTCAGGCTAGGGCACCCCTAGGCTTCGGGCTAGGGCTCCCCTAGCCTAAGGGCTAGGGCTCCCCTAGCCTTCAGGCTAGGGCACCCCTAGGCTTCGGGCTAGGGCTCCCCTAGCCTAAGGGCTAGGGCTCCCCTAGCCTTCAGGCTAGGGCACCCCTAGGCTTCGGGCTAGGGCTCCCCTAGCCTAAGGGCTAGGACTCCCCTAGCCTTCAGGCTAGGGCACCCCTAGGCTTCGGGCTAGGGCTCCCCTAGCCTAAGGGCTAGGGCTCCCCTAGCCTTCAGGCTAGGGCACCCCTAGGCTTCGGGCTAGGGCTCCCCTAGCCTAAGGCTAGGGCTCCCCTAGCCTTCAGGCTAGGGCACCCCTAGGCTTCGGGCTAGGGCTCCCCTAGCCTAAGGCTAGGGCTCCCCTAGCCTTCAGGCTAGGGCAACCCTAGGCTTCGGGCTAGGGCTCCCCTAGCCTAAGGCGAGGGCTCCCCTAGCCTTCAGGCTAGGGCACCCCTAGGCTTCGGGCTAGGGCTCCCCTAGCCTAAGGCTAGGGCTCCGCTAGCCTTCAGGCTAGGGCCCCCCTAGGCTTCGGGCTAGGGCTCCCCTAGCCTAAGGCTAGGGCTCCCCTAGCCTTCAGGCTAGGGCACCCCTAGGCTTCGGGCTAGGGCTCCCCTAGCCTAAGGCTAGGGCTCCCCTAGCCTTCAGGCTAGGGCACCCCTAGGCTTCGGGCTAGGGCTCCCCTAGCCTAAGGCTAGGGCTCCGCTAGCCTTCAGGCTAGGGCCCCCCTAGGCTTCGGGCTAGGGCTCCCCTAGCCTAAGGCTAGGGCTCCCCTAGCCTTCAGGCTAGGGCACCCCTAGGCTTCGGGCTAGGGCTCCCCTAGCCTAAGGCTAGGGCTCCCCTAGCCTTCAGGCTAGGGCACCCCTAGGCTTCGGGCTAGGACTCCCCTAGGCTAAGGCTAGGGCTCCCCTAGCCTTCAGGCCAGGGCACCCCTAGGCTTTGGGCTCCCCTAGGCTAAGGCTAGGGCTCCCCTAGCCTTCAGGCCAGGGCAACCCTAGGCTTCAGGCTAGGGCTCCCCTAGGCTAAGGCTAGGGCTCCCCTAGCCTTCAGGCCAGGGCACCCCTAGGCTTCAGGCTAGGGCTCCCCTAGGCTAAGGCTAGGGCTCCCCTAGCCTTCAGGCCAGGGCACCCCTAGGTTTCAGGCTAGGGCACCCCTAGGCTTTAGGCTAGGGCTCCCCTAGCGCTAAGGCCAGGGCTCCCCTAGCCTTCAGGCTAGGGCACCCCTAGGCTTTAGGCTAGGGCTCCCCTAGCGCTAAGGCCAGGGCTCCCCTAGCCTTCAGGTAGGGCACCCCTAGGCTTTAGGCTAGGGCTCCCCTAGCGCTAAGGCCAGGGCTCCCCTAGCCTTCAGGCTAGGGCACCCCTAGGCTTTAGGCTAGGGCTCCCCTAGCGCTAAGGCCAGGGCTCCCCTAGCCTTCAGGCTAGGGCACCCCTAGGCTTTAGGCTAGGGCTCCCCTAGCGCTAAGGCCAGGGCTCCCCTAGCCTTCAGGCTAGGGCACCCCTAGGCTTTAGGCTAGGGCTCCCCTAGCGCTAAGGCCAGGGCTCCCCTAGCCTTCAGGCTAGGGCACCCCTAGGCTTTAGGCTAGGGCTCCCCTAGCGCTAAGGCCAGGGCTCCCCTAGCCTTCAGGCTAGGGCACCCCAAGGCTTTAGGCTAGGGCTCCCCTAGCGCTAAGGCCAGGGCTCCCCTAGCCTTCAGGCTAGGGCACCCCTAGGCTTTAGGCTAGGGCTCCCCTAGCGCTATGGCCAGGGCTCCCCTAGCCTTCAGGCTAGGGCACCCCTAGGCTTTAGGCTAGGGCTCCCCTAGCGCTAAGGCCAGGGCTCCCCTAGCCTTCAGGCTAGGGCACCCCTAGGCTTTAGGCTAGGGCTCCCCTAGCGCTAAGGCCAGGGCTCCCCTAGCCTTCCGGCTAGGGCACCCCTAGGCTTTAGGCTAGGGCTCCCCTAGCGCTAAGGCCAGGGCTCCCCTAGCCTTCCGGCTAGGGCACCCCTAGGCTTTAGGCTAGGGCTCCCCTAGCGCTAAGGCCAGGGCTCCCCTAGCCTTCAGGCTAGGGCACCCCTAGGCTTTAGGCTAGGGCTCCCCTAGCGCTAAGGCCAGGGCTCCCCTAGCCTTCAGGCTAGGGCACCCCTAGGCTTTAGGCTAGGGCTCCCCTAGCGCTAAGGCCAGGGCTCCCCTAGCCTTCAGGCTAGGGCACCCCTAGGCTTTAGGCTAGGGCTCCCCTAGCGCTAAGGCCAGGGCTCCCCTAGCCTTCAGGCTAGGGCACCCCTAGGCTTTAGGCTAGGGCTCCCCTAGCGCTAAGGCCAGGGCTCCCCTAGCCTTCAGGCTAGGGCACCCCTAGGCTTTAGGCTTGGGCTCCCCTAGCGCTAAGGCCAGGGCTCCCCTAGCCTTCAGGCTAGGGCACCCCTAGGCTTTAGGCTAGGGCTCCCCTAGCGCTAAGGCCAGGGCTCCCCTAGCCTTCAGGCTAGGGCACCCCTAGGCTTTAGGCTAGGGCTCCCCTAGCGCTAAGGCCAGGGCTCCCCTAGCCTTCAGGCTAGGGCACCCCTAGGCTTTGGGCTAGGGCTCCCCTAGCGCTAAGGCCAGGGCTCCCCTAGCCTTCAGGCTAGGGCACCCCTAGGCTTTGGGCTAGGGCTCCCCTAGCGCTAAGGCCAGGGCTCCCCTAGCCTTCAGGCTAGGGCACCCCTAGGCTTTGGGCTAGGGCTCCCCTAGCGCTAAGGCCAGGGCTCCCCTAGCCTTCAGGCTAGGGCACCCCTAGGCTTTGGGCTAGGGCTCCCCTAGCGCTAAGGCCAGGGCTCCCCTAGCCTTCAGGCTAGGGCACCCCTAGGCTTTGGGCTAGGGCTCCCCTAGCGCTAAGGCCAGGGCTCCCCTAGCCTTCAGGCTAGGGCCCCCCTAGGCTTTGGGCTAGGGCTCCCCTAGCGCTAAGGCCAGGGCTCCCCTAGCCTTCAGGCTAGGGCCCCCCTAGGCTTTGGGCTAGGGCTCCCCTAGCGCTAAGGCCAGGGCTCCCCTAGCCTTCAGGCTAGGGCCCCCCTAGGCTTTGGGCTAGGGCTCCCCTAGCGCTAAGGCCAGGGCTCCCCTAGCCTTCAGGCTAGGGCACCCCTAGGCTTTGGGCTAGGGCTCCCCTAGCGCTAAGGCCAGGGCTCCCCTAGCCTTCAGGCTAGGGCACCCCTAGGCTTTGGGCTAGGGCTCCCCTAGCGCTAAGGCCAGGGCTCCCCTAGCCTTCAGGCTAGGGCACCCCTAGGCTTTGGGCTAGGGCTCCCCTAGCGCTAAGGCCAGGGCTCCCCTAGCCTTCAGGCTAGGGCACCCCTAGGCTTTGGGCTAGGGCTCCCCTAGCGCTAAGGCCAGGGCTCCCCTAGCCTTCAGGCTAGGGCACCCCTAGGCTTTGGGCTAGGGCTCCCCTAGCGCTAAGGCCAGGGCTCCCCTAGCCTTCAGGCTAGGGCACCCCTAGGCTTCGGGCTAGGGCTCCCCTAGGCTTTGGGCTAGGGCTCCCCTAGCCTTCAGGCTAGGGCACCCCTAGGCTTCGGGCTAGGGCTCCCCTAGGCTTTGGGCTAGGGCTCCCCTAGCCTTCAGGCTAGGGCACCCCTAGGCTTCGGGCTAGGGCTCCCCTAGGCTTTGGGCTAGGGCTCCCCTAGCCTTCAGGCTAGGGCACCCCTAGGCTTCGGGCTAGGGCTCCCCTAGGCTTTGGGCTAGGGCTCCCCTAGCCTTCAGGCTAGGGCACCCCTAGGCTTCGGGCTAGGGCTCCCCTAGGCTTTGGGCTAGGGCTCCCCTAGCCTTCAGGCTAGGGCACCCCTAGGCTTCGGGCTAGGGCTCCCCTAGGCTTTGGGCTAGGGCTCCCCTAGCCTTCAGGCTAGGGCACCCCTAGGCTTCGGGCTAGGGCTCCCCTAGGCTTTGGGCTAGGGCTCCCCTAGCCTTCAGGCTAGGGCACCCCTAGGCTTCGGGCTAGGGCTCCCCTAGGCTTTGGGCTAGGGCTCCCCTAGCCTTCAGGCTAGGGCACCCCTAGGCTTCGGGCTAGGGCTCCCCTAGGCTTTGGGCTAGGGCTCCCCTAGCCTTCAGGCTAGGGCACCCCTAGGCTTCGGGCTAGGGCTCCCCTAGGCTTTGGGCTAGGGCTCCCCTAGCCTTCAGGCTAGGGCACCCCTAGGCTTCGGGCTAGGGCTCCCCTAGGCTTTGGGCTAGGGCTCCCCTAGCCTTCAGGCTAGGGCACCCCTAGGCTTCGGGCTAGGGCTCCCCTAGGCTTTGGGCTAGGGCTCCCCTAGCCTTCAGGCTAGGGCACCCCTAGGCTTCGGGCTAGGGCTCCCCTAGGCTTTGGGCTAGGGCTCCCCTAGCCTTCAGTCTAGGGCACCCCTAGGCTTCGGGCTAGGGCTCCCCTAGGCTTTGGGCTAGGGCTCCCCTAGCCTTCAGGCTAGGGTACCCCTAGGCTTCGGGCTAGGGCTCCCCTAGGCTTTGGGCTAGGGCTCCCCTAGCCTTCGGGCTAGGGTACCCCTAGGCTTCGGGCTAGGGCTCCCCTAGGCTTTGGGCTAGGGCTCCCCTAGCCTTCGGGCTAGGGCACCCCTAGGCTTCGGGCTAGGGCTCCCCTAGGCTTTGGGCTAGGGCTCCCCTAGCCTTCGGGCTAGGGCACCCCTAGGCTTCGGGCTAGGGCTCCCCTAGGCTTTGGGCTAGGGCTCCCCTAGCCTTCGGGCTAGGGCACCCCTAGGCTTCGGGCTAGGGCTCCCCTAGGCTTTGGGCTAGGGCTCCCCTAGCCTTCGGGCTAGGGCACCCCTAGGCTTCGGGCTAGGGCTCCCCTAGGCTTTGGGCTAGGGCTCCCCTAGCCTTCGGGCTAGGGCACCCCTAGGCTTCGGGCTAGGGCTCCCCTAGGCTTTGGGCTAGGGCTCCCCTAGCCTTCGGGCTAGGGCACCCCTAGGCTTCGGGCCAGGGCTCCCCTAGGCTTTGGGCTAGGGCTCCCCTAGCCTTCGGGCTAGGGCACCCCTAGGCTTCGGGCTAGGGCTCCCCTAGGCTTTGGGCTAGGGCTCCCCTAGCCTTCAGGCTAGGGCACCCCTAGGCTTCGGGCTAGGGCTCCCCTAGGCTTTGGGCTAGGGCTCCCCTAGCCTTCAGGCTAGGGCACCCCTAGGCTTCGGGCTAGGGCTCCCCTAGGCTTTGGGCTAGGGCTCCCCTAGCCTTCAGGCTAGGGCACCCCTAGGCTTCGGGCCAGGGCTCCCCTAGGCTTTGGGCTACGGCTCCCCTAGCCTTCAGGCTAGGGCACCCCTAGGCTTCGGGCCAGGGCTCCCCTAGGCTTTGGGCTAGGGCTCCCCTAGCCTTCAGGCTAGGGCACCCCTAGGCTTCGGGCCAGGGCTCCCCTAGGCTTTGGGCTAGGGCTCCCCTAGCCTTCAGGCTAGGGCACCCCTAGGCTTCGGGCCAGGGCTCCCCTAGGCTTTGGGCTAGGGCTCCCCTAGCCTTCAGGCTAGGGCACCCCTAGGCTTCGGGCCAGGGCTCCCCTAGGCTTTGGGCTAGGGCTCCCCTAGCCTTCAGGCTAGGGCACCCCTAGGCTTCGGGCCAGGGCTCCCCTAGGCTTTGGGCTAGGGCTCCCCTAGCCTTCAGGCTAGGGCACCCCTAGGCTTCGGGCCAGGGCTCCCCTAGGCTTTGGGCTAGGGCTCCCCTAGCCTTCAGGCTAGGGCACCCCTAGGCTTCGGGCCAGGGCTCCCCTAGGCTTTGGGCTAGGGCTCCCCTAGCCTTCAGGCTAGGGCACCCCTAGGCTTCGGGCCAGGACTCCCCTAGGCTTTGGGCTAGGGCTCCCCTAGCCTTCAGGCTAGGGCACCCCTAGGCTTCGCGCCAGGGCTCCCCTAGGCTTTGGGCTAGGGCTCCCCTAGCCTTCAGGCTAGGGCACCCCTAGGCTTCGGGCCAGGGCTCCCCTAGGCTTTGGGCTAGGGCTCCCCTAGCCTTCAGGCTAGGGCACCCCTAGGCTTCGGGCCAGGGCTCCCCTAGGCTTTGGGCTAGGGCTCCCCTAGCCTTCAGGCTAGGGCACCCCTAGGCTTCGGGCCAGGGCTCCCCTAGGCTTTGGGCTAGGGCTCCCCTAGCCTTCAGGCTAGGGCACCCCTAGGCTTCGGGCTAGGGCTCCCCTAGGCTTTGGGCTAGGGCTCCCCTAGCCTTCAGGCTAGGGCACCCCTAGGCTTCGGGCTAGGGCTCCCCTAGCCTAAGGGCTAGGGCTCCCCTAGCCTTCAGGCTAGGGCACCCCTAGGCTTCGGGCTAGGGCTCCCCTAGCCTAAGGGCTAGGGCTCCCCTAGCCTTCAGGCTAGGGCACCCCTAGGCTTCGGGCTAGGGCTCCCCTAGCCTAAGGGCTAGGACTCCCCTAGCCTTCAGGCTAGGGCACCCCTAGGCTTCGGGCTAGGGCTCCCCTAGCCTAAGGGCTAGGGCTCCCCTAGCCTTCAGGCTAGGGCACCCCTAGGCTTCGGGCTAGGGCTCCCCTAGCCTAAGGCTAGGGCTCCCCTAGCCTTCAGGCTAGGGCACCCCTAGGCTTCGGGCTAGGGCTCCCCTAGCCTAAGGCTAGGGCTCCCCTAGCCTTCAGGCTAGGGCAACCCTAGGCTTCGGGCTAGGGCTCCCCTAGCCTAAGGCGAGGGCTCCCCTAGCCTTCAGGCTAGGGCACCCCTAGGCTTCGGGCTAGGGCTCCCCTAGCCTAAGGCTAGGGCTCCGCTAGCCTTCAGGCTAGGGCCCCCCTAGGCTTCGGGCTAGGGCTCCCCTAGCCTAAGGCTAGGGCTCCCCTAGCCTTCAGGCTAGGGCACCCCTAGGCTTCGGGCTAGGGCTCCCCTAGCCTAAGGCTAGGGCTCCCCTAGCCTTCAGGCTAGGGCACCCCTAGGCTTCGGGCTAGGGCTCCCCTAGCCTAAGGCTAGGGCTCCGCTAGCCTTCAGGCTAGGGCCCCCCTAGGCTTCGGGCTAGGGCTCCCCTAGCCTAAGGCTAGGGCTCCCCTAGCCTTCAGGCTAGGGCACCCCTAGGCTTCGGGCTAGGGCTCCCCTAGCCTAAGGCTAGGGCTCCCCTAGCCTTCAGGCTAGGTCACCCCTAGGCTTCGGGCTAGGACTCCCCTAGGCTAAGGCTAGGGCTCCCCTAGCCTTCAGGCCAGGGCACCCCTAGGCTTTGGGCTCCCCTAGGCTAAGGCTAGGGCTCCCCTAGCCTTCAGGCCAGGGCAACCCTAGGCTTCAGGCTAGGGCTCCCCTAGGCTAAGGCTAGGGCTCCCCTAGCCTTCAGGCCAGGGCACCCCTAGGCTTCAGGCTAGGGCTCCCCTCCTTCAGGCCAGGGCACCCCTAGCCCAGCGCTAAGTCAGGCTCCCTAGCCAGGCTAGGCAACCCAGGCTTTAGGCTAGGGCTCACTCTAGCGCTACAGGCCAGGGCACCCCCTAGGCCTTCAGGCTAGGGCAACCCCTAGGCTTTAGGCTAGGGCTCCCTAGCGCTAAGGCCAGGGCTCCCCTAGCCTTCAGGCTAGGGCACCCCTAGGCTTTTAGGCTAGGGCTCCCTAGCGCTAAGGCCAGGGCTCCCCTAGCCTTCAGGCTAGGGCACCCCTAGGCTTTAGGCTAGGGCTCCCCTAGCGCTAAGGCCAGGGCTCCCCTAGCCTTCAGGCTAGGGCACCCCTAGGCTTTAGGCTAGGGCTCCCCTAGCGCTAAGGCCAGGGCTCCCCTAGCCTTCAGGCTAGGGCACCCCTAGGCTTTAGGCTAGGGCTCCCTAGCGCTAAGGCCAGGGCTCCCCTAGCCTTCAGGCTAGGGCACCCCTAGGCTTTAGGCTAGGGCTCCCCTAGCGCTAAGGCCAGGGCTCCCCTAGCCTTCAGGCTAGGGCACCCCTAGGCTTTAGGCTAGGGCTCCCCTAGCGCTAAGGCCAGGGCTCCCCTAGCCTTCAGGCTAGGGCACCCCTAGGCTTTAGGCTAGGGCTCCCCTAGCGCTAAGGCCAGGGCTCCCCTAGCCTTCAGGCTAGGGCACCCCTAGGCTTTAGGCTAGGGCTCCCCTAGCGCTAAGGCCAGGGCTCCCCTAGCCTTCAGGCTAGGGCACCCCTAGGCTTTAGGCTAGGGCTCCCCTAGCGCTAAGGCCAGGGCTCCCCTAGCCTTCAGGCTAGGGCACCCCTAGGCTTTAGGCTAGGGCTCCCCTAGCGCTAAGGCCAGGGCTCCCCTAGCCTTCAGGCTAGGGCACCCCTAGGCTTTAGGCTAGGGCTCCCCTAGCGCTAAGGCCAGGGCTCCCCTAGCCTTCAGGCTAGGGCACCCCTAGGCTTTAGGCTAGGGCTCCCCTAGCGCTAAGGCCAGGGCTCCCCTAGCCTTCAGGCTAGGGCACCCCTAGGCTTTAGGCTAGGGCTCCCCTAGCGCTAAGGCCAGGGCTCCCCTAGCCTTCAGGCTAGGGCACCCCTAGGCTTTAGGCTAGGGCTCCCCTAGCGCTAAGGCCAGGGCTCCCCTAGCCTTCAGGCTAGGGCACCCCTAGGCTTTAGGCTAGGGCTCCCCTAGCGCTAAGGCCAGGGCTCCCCTAGCCTTCAGGCTAGGGCACCCCTAGGCTTTAGGCTAGGGCTCCCCTAGCGCTAAGGCCAGGGCTCCCCTAGCCTTCAGGCTAGGGCACCCCTAGGCTTTAGGCTAGGGCTCCCCTAGCGCTAAGGCCAGGGCTCCCCTAGCCTTCAGGCTAGGGCACCCCTAGGCTTTAGGCTAGGGCTCCCCTAGCGCTAAGGCCAGGGCTCCCCTAGCCTTCAGGCTAGGGCACCCCTAGGCTTTAGGCTAGGGCTCCCCTAGCGCTAAGGCCAGGGCTCCCTAGCCTTCAGGCTAGGGCACCCCTAGGCTTTAGGCTAGGGCTCCCCTAGCGCTAAGGCCAGGGCTCCCCTAGCCTTCAGGCTAGGGCACCCCTAGGCTTTAGGCTAGGGCTCCCCTAGCGCTAAGGCCAGGGCTCCCCTAGCCTTCAGGCTAGGGCACCCCTAGGCTTTAGGCTAGGGCTCCCCTAGCGCTAAGGCCAGGGCTCCCCTAGCCTTCAGGCTAGGGCACCCCTAGGCTTTAGGCTAGGGCTCCCCTAGCGCTAAGGCCAGGGCTCCCCTAGCCTTCAGGCTAGGGCACCCCTAGGCTTTAGGCTAGGGCTCCCCTAGCGCTAAGGCCAGGGCTCCCCTAGCCTTCAGGCTAGGGCACCCCTAGGCTTTAGGCTAGGGCTCCCCTAGCGCTAAGGCCAGGGCTCCCCTAGCCTTCAGGCTAGGGCACCCCTAGGCTTTGGGCTAGGGCTCCCCTAGCGCTAAGGCCAGGGCTCCCCTAGCCTTCAGGCTAGGGCACCCCTAGGCTTTGGGCTAGGGCTCCCCTAGCGCTAAGGCCAGGGCTCCCCTAGCCTTCAGGCTAGGGCACCCCTAGGCTTTGGGCTAGGGCTCCCCTAGCGCTAAGGCCAGGGCTCCCCTAGCCTTCAGGCTAGGGCACCCCTAGGCTTTGGGCTAGGGCTCCCCTAGCGCTAAGGCCAGGGCTCCCCTAGCCTTCAGGCTAGGGCACCCCTAGGCTTTGGGCTAGGGCTCCCCTAGCGCTAAGGCCAGGGCTCCCCTAGCCTTCAGGCTAGGGCACCCCTAGGCTTTGGGCTAGGGCTCCCCTAGCGCTAAGGCCAGGGCTCCCCTAGCCTTCAGGCTAGGGCACCCCTAGGCTTTGGGCTAGGGCTCCCCTAGCGCTAAGGCCAGGGCTCCCCTAGCCTTCAGGCTAGGGCACCCCTAGGCTTTGGGCTAGGGCTCCCCTAGCGCTAAGGCCAGGGCTCCCCTAGCCTTCAGGCTAGGGCACCCCTAGGCTTTGGGCTAGGGCTCCCCTAGCGCTAAGGCCAGGGCTCCCCTAGCCTTCAGGCTAGGGCACCCCTAGGCTTTGGGCTAGGGCTCCCCTAGCGCTAAGGCCAGGGCTCCCCTAGCCTTCAGGCTAGGGCACCCCTAGGCTTCGGGCTAGGGCTCCCCTAGGCTTTGGGCCAGGGCTCCCCTAGCCTTCAGGCTAGGGCACCCCTAGGCTTTGGGCTAGGGCTCCCCTAGGCTTTGGGCCAGGGCTCCCCTAGCCTTCAGGCTAGGGCACCCCTAGGCTTCGGGCTAGGGCTCCCCTAGGCTTTGGGCTAGGGCTCCCCTAGCCTTCAGGCTAGGGCACCCCTAGGCTTCGGGCTAGGGCTCCCCTAGGCTTTGGGCTAGGGCTCCCCTAGCCTTCAGGCTAGGGCACCCCTAGGCTTCGGGCTAGGGCTCCCCTAGGCTTTGGGCTAGGGCTCCCCTAGCCTTCAGGCTAGGGCACCCCTAGGCTTCGGGCTAGGGCTCCCCTAGGCTTTGGGCTAGGGCTCCCCTAGCCTTCAGGCTAGGGCACCCCTAGGCTTCGGGCTAGGGCTCCCCTAGGCTTTGGGCTAGGGCTCCCCTAGCCTTCAGGCTAGGGCACCCCTAGGCTTCGGGCTAGGGCTCCCCTAGGCTTTGGGCTAGGGCTCCCCTAGCCTTCAGGCTAGGGCACCCCTAGGCTTCGGGCTAGGGCTCCCCTAGGCTTTGGGCTAGGGCTCCCCTAGCCTTCAGGCTAGGGCACCCCTAGGCTTCGGGCTAGGGCTCCCCTAGGCTTTGGGCTAGGGCTCCCCTAGCCTTCAGGCTAGGGCACCCCTAGGCTTCGGGCTAGGGCTCCCCTAGGCTTTGGGCTAGGGCTCCCCTAGCCTTCAGGCTAGGGCACCCCTAGGCTTCGGGCTAGGGCTCCCCTAGGCTTTGGGCTAGGGCTCCCCTAGCCTTCAGGCTAGGGCACCCCTAGGCTTCGGGCTAGGGCTCCCCTAGGCTTTGGGCTAGGGCTCCCCTAGCCTTCAGGCTAGGGCACCCCTAGGCTTCGGGCTAGGGCTCCCCTAGGCTTTGGGCTAGGGCTCCCCTAGCCTTCAGGCTAGGGCACCCCTAGGCTTCGGGCTAGGGCTCCCCTAGGCTTTGGGCTAGGGCTCCCCTAGCCTTCAGGCTAGGGCACCCCTAGGCTTCGGGCTAGGGCTCCCCTAGGCTTTGGGCTAGGGCTCCCCTAGCCTTCAGGCTAGGGCACCCCTAGGCTTCGGGCTAGGGCTCCCCTAGGCTTTGGGCTAGGGCTCCCCTAGCCTTCAGGCTAGGGCACCCCTAGGCTTCGGGCTAGGGCTCCCCTAGGCTTTGGGCTAGGGCTCCCCTAGCCTTCAGGCTAGGGCACCCCTAGGCTTCGGGCTAGGGCTCCCCTAGGCTTTGGGCTAGGGCTCCCCTAGCCTTCAGGCTAGGGCACCCCTAGGCTTCGGGCTAGGGCTCCCCTAGGCTTTGGGCTAGGGCTCCCCTAGCCTTCAGGCTAGGGCACCCCTAGGCTTCGGGCTAGGGCTCCCCTAGGCTTTGGGCTAGGGCTCCCCTAGCCTTCAGGCTAGGGCACCCCTAGGCTTCGGGCTAGGGCTCCCCTAGGCTTTGGGCTAGGGCTCCCCTAGCCTTCAGGCTAGGGCACCCCTAGGCTTCGGGCTAGGGCTCCCCTAGGCTTTGGGCTAGGGCTCCCCTAGCCTTCAGGCTAGGGCACCCCTAGGCTTCGGGCTAGGGCTCCCCTAGGCTTTGGGCTAGGGCTCCCCTAGCCTTCAGGCTAGGGCACCCCTAGGCTTCGGGCTAGGGCTCCCCTAGGCTTTGGGCTAGGGCTCCCCTAGCCTTCAGGCTAGGGCACCCCTAGGCTTCGGGCTAGGGCTCCCCTAGGCTTTGGGCTAGGGCTCCCCTAGCCTTCAGGCTAGGGCACCCCTAGGCTTCGGGCTAGGGCTCCCCTAGGCTTTGGGCTAGGGCTCCCCTAGCCTTCAGGCTAGGGCACCCCTAGGCTTCGGGCTAGGGCTCCCCTAGGCTTTGGGCTAGGGCTCCCCTAGCCTTCAGGCTAGGGCACCCCTAGGCTTCGGGCTAGGGCTCCCCTAGGCTTTGGGCTAGGGCTCCCCTAGCCTTCAGGCTAGGGCACCCCTAGGCTTCGGGCTAGGGCTCCCCTAGGCTTTGGGCTAGGGCTCCCCTAGCCTTCAGGCTAGGGCACCCCTAGGCTTCGGGCTAGGGCTCCCCTAGGCTTTGGGCTAGGGCTCCCCTAGCCTTCAGGCTAGGGCACCCCTAGGCTTCGGGCTAGGGCTCCCCTAGGCTTTGGGCTAGGGCTCCCCTAGCCTTCAGGCTAGGGCACCCCTAGGCTTCGGGCCAGGGCTCCCCTAGGCTTTGGGCTAGGGCTCCCCTAGCCTTCAGGCTAGGGCACCCCTAGGCTTCGGGCCAGGGCTCCCCTAGGCTTTGGGCTAGGGCTCCCCTAGCCTTCAGGCTAGGGCACCCCTAGGCTTCGGGCCAGGGCTCCCCTAGGCTTTGGGCTAGGGCTCCCCTAGCCTTCAGGCTAGGGCACCCCTAGGCTTCGGGCCAGGGCTCCCCTAGGCTTTGGGCTAGGGCTCCCCTAGCCTTCAGGCTAGGGCACCCCTAGGCTTCGGGCCAGGGCTCCCCTAGGCTTTGGGCTAGGGCTCCCCTAGCCTTCAGGCTAGGGCACCCCTAGGCTTCGGGCCAGGGCTCCCCTAGGCTTTGGGCTAGGGCTCCCCTAGCCTTCAGGCTAGGGCACCCCTAGGCTTCGGGCCAGGGCTCCCCTAGGCTTTGGGCTAGGGCTCCCCTAGCCTTCAGGCTAGGGCACCCCTAGGCTTCGGGCCAGGGCTCCCCTAGGCTTTGGGCTAGGGCTCCCCTAGCCTTCAGGCTAGGGCACCCCTAGGCTTCGGGCCAGGGCTCCCCTAGGCTTTGGGCTAGGGCTCCCCTAGCCTTCAGGCTAGGGCACCCCTAGGCTTCGGGCCAGGGCTCCCCTAGGCTTTGGGCTAGGGCTCCCCTAGCCTTCAGGCTAGGGCACCCCTAGGCTTCGGGCCAGGGCTCCCCTAGGCTTTGGGCTAGGGCTCCCCTAGCCTTCAGGCTAGGGCACCCCTAGGCTTCGGGCCAGGGCTCCCCTAGGCTTTGGGCTAGGGCTCCCCTAGCCTTCAGGCTAGGGCACCCCTAGGCTTCGGGCCAGGGCTCCCCTAGGCTTTGGGCTAGGGCTCCCCTAGCCTTCAGGCTAGGGCACCCCTAGGCTTCGGGCCAGGGCTCCCCTAGGCTTTGGGCTAGGGCTCCCCTAGCCTTCAGGCTAGGGCACCCCTAGGCTTCGGGCCAGGGCTCCCCTAGGCTTTGGGCTAGGGCTCCCCTAGCCTTCAGGCTAGGGCACCCCTAGGCTTCGGGCCAGGGCTCCCCTAGGCTTTGGGCTAGGGCTCCCCTAGCCGTCAGGCTAGGGCACCCCTAGGCTTCGGGCCAGGGCTCCCCTAGGCTTTGGGCTAGGGCTCCCCTAGCCGTCAGGCTAGGGCACCCCTAGGCTTCGGGCCAGGGCTCCCCTAGGCTTTGGGCTAGGGCTCCCCTAGCCTTCAGGCTAGGGCACCCCTAGGCTTCGGGCCAGGGCTCCCCTAGGCTTTGGGCTAGGGCTCCCCTAGCCTTCAGGCTAGGGCACCCCTAGGCTTCGGGCCAGGGCTCCCCTAGGCTTTGGGCTAGGGCTCCCCTAGCCTTCAGGCTAGGGCACCCCTAGGCTTCGGGCCAGGGCTCCCCTAGGCTTTGGGCTAGGGCTCCCCTAGCCTTCAGGCTAGGGCACCCCTAGGCTTCGGGCCAGGGCTCCCCTAGGCTTTGGGCTAGGGCTCCCCTAGCCTTCAGGCTAGGGCACCCCTAGGCTTCGGGCCAGGGCTCCCCTAGGCTTTGGGCTAGGGCTCCCCTAGCCTTCAGGCTAGGGCACCCCTAGGCTTCGGGCCAGGGCTCCCCTAGGCTTTGGGCTAGGGCTCCCCTAGCCTTCAGGCTAGGGCACCCCTAGGCTTCGGGCCAGGGCTCCCCTAGGCTTTGGGCTAGGGCTCCCCTAGCCTTCAGGCTAGGGCACCCCTAGGCTTCGGGCTAGGGCTCCCCTAGGCTTTGGGCTAGGGCTCCCCTAGCCTTCAGGCTAGGGCACCCCTAGGCTTCGGGCTAGGGCTCCCCTAGCCTAAGGCTAGGGCTCCCCTAGCCTTCAGGCTAGGGCACCCCTAGGCTTCGGGCTAGGGCTCCCCTAGCCTAAGGCTAGGGCTCCCCTAGCCTTCAGGCTAGGGCACCCCTAGGCTTCGGGCTAGGGCTCCCCTAGCCTAAGGCTAGGGCTCCCCTAGCCTTCAGGCTAGGGCACCCCTAGGCTTCGGGCTAGGGCTCCCCTAGCCTAAGGCTAGGGCTCCCCTAGCCTTCAGGCTAGGGCACCCCTAGGCTTCGGGCTAGGGCTCCCCTAGCCTAAGGCTAGGGCTCCCCTAGCCTTCAGGCTAGGGCACCCCTAGGCTTAGGGCTAGGGCTCCCCTAGCCTAAGGCTAGGGCTCCCCTAGCCTTCAGGCTAGGGCACCCCTAGGCTTCGGGCTAGGGCTCCCCTAGGCTAAGGCTAGGGCTCCCCTAGCCTTCAGGCCAGGGCACCCCTAGGCTTTGGGCTCCCCTAGGCTAAGGCTAGGGCTCCCCTAGCCTTCAGGCCAGGGCACCCCTAGGCTTCAGGCTAGGGCTCCCCTAGGCTAAGGCTAGGGCTCCCCTAGCCTTCAGGCCAGGGCACCCCTAGGCTTCAGGCTAGGGCACCCCTAGGCTTTAGGCTAGGGCTCCCCTAGGCTTCGGGCTAGGGCTCCCCTAGGCTAAGGCTAGGGCTCCCCTAGCCTTCAGGCCAGGGCACCCCTAGGCTTTGGGCTCCCCTAGGCTAAGGCTAGGGCTCCCCTAGCCTTTAGGCCAGGGCACCCCTAGGCTTCAGGCTAGGGCTCCCCTAGGCTAAGGCTAGGGCTCCCCTAGCCTTCAGGCTAGGGCACCCCTAGGCTTCAGGCTAGGGCTCCCCTAGCGCTAAGGCCAGGGCTCCCCTAGCGCTAAGGCCAGGGCTCCCCTAGCCTTCAGGCTAGGGCACCCCTAGGCTTTAGGCTAGGGCTCCCCTAGCGCTAAGGCCAGGGCTCCCCTAGCCTTCAGGCTAGGGCACCCCTAGGCTTCGGGCTAGGGCTCCCCTAGCCTAAGGGCTAGGGCTCCCCTAGCCTTCAGGCTAGGGCACCCCTAGGCTTCGGGCTAGGGCTCCCCTAGCCTAAGGGCTAGGACTCCCCTAGCCTTCAGGCTAGGGCACCCCTAGGCTTCGGGCTAGGGCTCCCCTAGCCTAAGGGCTAGGGCTCCCCTAGCCTTCAGGCTAGGGCACCCCTAGGCTTCGGGCTAGGGCTCCCCTAGCCTAAGGCTAGGGCTCCCCTAGCCTTCAGGCTAGGGCACCTCTAGGCTTCGGGCTAGGGCTCCCCTAGCCTAAGGCTAGGGCTCCCCTAGCCTTCAGGCTAGGGCAACCCTAGGCTTCGGGCTAGGGCTCCCCTAGCCTAAGGCGAGGGCTCCCCTAGCCTTCAGGCTAGGGCACCCCTAGGCTTCGGGCTAGGGCTCCCCTAGCCTAAGGCTAGGGCTCCGCTAGCCTTCAGGCTAGGGCCCCCCTAGGCTTCGGGCTAGGGCTCCCCTAGCCTAAGGCTAGGGCTCCCCTAGCCTTCAGGCTAGGGCACCCCTAGGCTTCGGGCTAGGGCTCCCCTAGCCTAAGGCTAGGGCTCCCCTAGCCTTCAGGCTAGGGCACCCCTAGGCTTCGGGCTAGGGCTCCCCTAGCCTAAGGCTAGGGCTCCGCTAGCCTTCAGGCTAGGGCCCCCCTAGGCTTCGGGCTAGGGCTCCCCTAGCCTAAGGCTAGGGCTCCCCTAGCCTTCAGGCTAGGGCACCCCTAGGCTTCGGGCTAGGGCTCCCCTAGCCTAAGGCTAGGGCTCCCCTAGCCTTCAGGCTAGGGCACCCCTAGGCTTCGGGCTAGGACTCCCCTAGGCTAAGGCTAGGGCTCCCCTAGCCTTCAGGCCAGGGCACCCCTAGGCTTTGGGCTCCCCTAGGCTAAGGCTAGGGCTCCCCTAGCCTTCAGGCCAGGGCAACCCTAGGCTTCAGGCTAGGGCTCCCCTAGGCTAAGGCTAGGGCTCCCCTAGCCTTCAGGCCAGGGCACCCCTAGGCTTCAGGCTAGGGCTCCCCTAGGCTAAGGCTAGGGCTCCCTTAGCCTTCAGGCCAGGGCACCCCTAGGTTTCAGGCTAGGGCACCCCTAGGCTTTAGGCTAGGGCTCCCCTAGCGCTAAGGCCAGGGCTCCCCTAGCCTTCAGGCTAGGGCACCCCTAGGCTTTAGGCTAGGGCTCCCCTAGCGCTAAGGCCAGGGCTCCCCTAGCCTTCAGGCTAGGGCACCCCTAGGCTTTAGGCTAGGGCTCCCCTAGCGCTAAGGCCAGGGCTCCCCTAGCCTTCAGGCTAGGGCACCCCTAGGCTTTAGGCTAGGGCTCCCCTAGCGCTAAGGCCAGGGCTCCCCTAGCCTTCAGGCTAGGGCACCCCTAGGCTTTAGGCTAGGGCTCCCCTAGCGCTAAGGCCAGGGCTCCCCTAGCCTTCAGGCTAGGGCACCCCTAGGCTTTAGGCTAGGGCTCCCCTAGCGCTAAGGCCAGGGCTCCCCTAGCCTTCAGGCTAGGGCACCCCTAGGCTTTAGGCTAGGGCTCCCCTAGCGCTAAGGCCAGGGCTCCCCTAGCCTTCAGGCTAGGGCACCCCAAGGCTTTAGGCTAGGGCTCCCCTAGCGCTAAGGCCAGGGCTCCCCTAGCCTTCAGGCTAGGGCACCCCTAGGCTTTAGGCTAGGGCTCCCCTAGCGCTATGGCCAGGGCTCCCCTAGCCTTCAGGCTAGGGCACCCCTAGGCTTTAGGCTAGGGCTCCCCTAGCGCTAAGGCCAGGGCTCCCCTAGCCTTCAGGCTAGGGCACCCCTAGGCTTTAGGCTAGGGCTCCCCTAGCGCTAAGGCCAGGGCTCCCCTAGCCTTCCGGCTAGGGCACCCCTAGGCTTTAGGCTAGGGCTCCCCTAGCGCTAAGGCCAGGGCTCCCCTAGCCTTCCGGCTAGGGCACCCCTAGGCTTTAGGCTAGGGCTCCCCTAGCGCTAAGGCCAGGGCTCCCCTAGCCTTCCGGCTAGGGCACCCCTAGGCTTTAGGCTAGGGCTCCCCTAGCGCTAAGGCCAGGGTTCCCCTAGCCTTCAGGCTAGGGCACCCCTAGGCTTTAGGCTAGGGCTCCCCTAGCGCTAAGGCCAGGGCTCCCCTAGCCTTCAGGCTAGGGCACCTCTAGGCTTTAGGCTAGGGCTCCCCTAGCGCTAAGGCCAGGGCTCCCCTAGCCTTCAGGCTAGGGCACCCCTAGGCTTTAGGCTAGGGCTCCCCTAGCGCTAAGGCCAGGGCTCCCCTAGCCTTCAGGCTAGGGCACCCCTAGGCTTTAGGCTAGGGCTCCCCTAGCGCTAAGGCCAGGGCTCCCCTAGCCTTCAGGCTAGGGCACCCCTAGGCTTTAGGCTAGGGCTCCCCTAGCGCTAAGGCCAGGGCTCCCCTAGCCTTCAGGCTAGGGCACCCCTAGGCTTTAGGCTTGGGCTCCCCTAGCGCTAAGGCCAGGGCTCCCCTAGCCTTCAGGCTAGGGCACCCCTAGGCTTTAGGCTAGGGCTCCCCTAGCGCTAAGGCCAGGGCTCCCCTAGCCTTCAGGCTAGGGCACCCCTAGGCTTTAGGCTAGGGCTCCCCTAGCGCTAAGGCCAGGGCTCCCCTAGCCTTCAGGCTAGGGCACCCCTAGGCTTTAGGCTAGGGCTCCCCTAGCGCTAAGGCCAGGGCTCCCCAAGCCTTCAGGCTAGGGCACCCCTAGGCTTTAGGCTAGGGCTCCCCTAGCGCTAAGGCCAGGGCTCCCCTAGCCTTCAGGCTAGGGCACCCCTAGGCTTTGGGCTAGGGCTCCCCTAGCGCTAAGGCCAGGGCTCCCCTAGCCTTCAGGCTAGGGCACCCCTAGGCTTTGGGCTAGGGCTCCCCTAGCGCTAAGGCCAGGGCTCCCCTAGCCTTCAGGCTAGGGCACCCCTAGGCTTTGGGCTAGGGCTCCCCTAGCGCTAAGGCCAGGGCTCCCCTAGCCTTCAGGCTAGGGCACCCCTAGGCTTTGGGCTAGGGCTCCCCTAGCGCTAAGGCCAGGGCTCCCCTAGCCTTCAGGCTAGGGCACCCCTAGGCTTTGGGCTAGGGCTCCCCTAGCGCTAAGGCCAGGGCTCCCCTAGCCTTCAGGCTAGGGCCCCCCTAGGCTTTGGGCTAGGGCTCCCCTAGCGCTAAGGCCAGGGCTCCCCTAGCCTTCAGGCTAGGGCACCCCTAGGCTTTGGGCTAGGGCTCCCCTAGCGCTAAGGCCAGGGCTCCCCTAGCCTTCAGGCTAGGGCACCCCTAGGCTTTGGGCTAGGGCTCCCCTAGCGCTAAGGCCAGGGCTCCCCTAGCCTTCAGGCTAGGGCACCCCTAGGCTTTGGGCTAGGGCTCCCCTAGCGCTAAGGCCAGGGCTCCCCTAGCCTTCAGGCTAGGGCACCCCTAGGCTTTGGGCTAGGGCTCCCCTAGCGCTAAGGCCAGGGCTCCCCTAGCCTTCAGGCTAGGGCACCCCTAGGCTTTGGGCTAGGGCTCCCCTAGCGCTAAGGCCAGGGCTCCCCTAGCCTTCAGGCTAGGGCACCCCTAGGCTTCGGGCTAGGGCTCCCCTAGGCTTTGGGCTAGGGCTCCCCTAGCCTTCAGGCTAGGGCACCCCTAGGCTTCGGGCTAGGGCTCCCCTAGGCTTTGGGCTAGGGCTCCCCTAGCCTTCAGGCTAGGGCACCCCTAGGCTTCGGGCTAGGGCTCCCCTAGGCTTTGGGCTAGGGCTCCCCTAGCCTTCAGGCTAGGGCACCCCTAGGCTTCGGGCTAGGGCTCCCCTAGGCTTTGGGCTAGGGCTCCCCTAGCCTTCAGGCTAGGGCACCCCTAGGCTTCGGGCTAGGGCTCCCCTAGGCTTTGGGCTAGGGCTCCCCTAGCCTTCAGGCTAGGGCACCCCTAGGCTTCGGGCTAGGGCTCCCCTAGGCTTTGGGCTAGGGCTCCCCTAGCCTTCAGGCTAGGGCACCCCTAGGCTTCGGGCTAGGGCTCCCCTAGGCTTTGGGCTAGGGCTCCCCTAGCCTTCAGGCTAGGGCACCCCTAGGCTTCGGGCTAGGGCTCCCCTAGGCTTTGGGCTAGGGCTCCCCTAGCCTTCAGGCTAGGGCACCCCTAGGCTTCGGGCTAGGGCTCCCCTAGGCTTTGGGCTAGGGCTCCCCTAGCCTTCAGGCTAGGGCACCCCTAGGCTTCGGGCTAGGGCTCCCCTAGGCTTTGGGCTAGGGCTCCCCTAGCCTTCAGGCTAGGGCACCCCTAGGCTTCGGGCTAGGGCTCCCCTAGGCTTTGGGCTAGGGCTCCCCTAGCCTTCAGGCTAGGGCACCCCTAGGCTTCGGGCTAGGGCTCCCCTAGGCTTTGGGCTAGGGCTCCCCTAGCCTTCAGGCTAGGGCACCCCTAGGCTTCGGGCTAGGGCTCCCCTAGGCTTTGGGCTAGGGCTCCCCTAGCCTTCAGGCTAGGGCACCCCTAGGCTTCGGGCTAGGGCTCCCCTAGGCTTTGGGCTAGGGCTCCCCTAGCCTTCAGTCTAGGGCACCCCTAGGCTTCGGGCTAGGGCTCCCCTAGGCTTTGGGCTAGGGCTCCCCTAGCCTTCAGGCTAGGGTACCCCTAGGCTTCGGGCTAGGGCTCCCCTAGGCTTTGGGCTAGGGCTCCCCTAGCCTTCAGGCTAGGGCACCCCTAGGCTTCGGGCTAGGGCTCCCCTAGGCTTTGGGCTAGGGCTCCCCTAGCCTTCTGGCTAGGGCACACCTAGGCTTCGGGCTAGGGCTCCCCTAGGCTTTGGGCTAGGGCTCCCCTAGCCTTCAGGCTAGGGCACCCCTAGGCTTCGGGCTAGGGCTCCCCTAGGCTTTGGGCTAGGGCTCCCCTAGCCTTCAGGCTAGGGCACCCCTAGGCTTCGGGCTAGGGCTCCCCTAGGCTTTGGGCTAGGGCTCCCCTAGCCTTCAGGCTACGGCACCCTTAGGCTTCGGGCTAGGGCTCCCCTAGGCTTTGGGCTAGGGCTCCCCTAGCCTTCAGGCTAGGGCAACCCTAGGCTTCGGGCTAGGGCTCCCCTAGGCTTTGGGCTAGGGCTCCCCTAGCCTTCAGGCTAGGGCACCCCTAGGCTTCGGGCTAGGGCTCCCCTAGGCTTTGGGCTAGGGCTCCCCTAGCCTTCAGGCTAGGGCACCCCTAGGCTTCGGGCTAGGGCTCCCCTAGGCTTTGGGCTAGGGCTCCCCTAGCCTTCAGGCTAGGGCACCCCTAGGCTTCGGGCTAGGGCTCCCCTAGGCTTTGGGCTAGGGCTCCCCTAGCCTTCAGGCTAGGGCACCCCTAGGCTTCGGGCTAGGGCTCCCCTAGGCTTTGGGCTAGGGCTCCCCTAGCCTTCAGGCTAGGGCACCCCTAGGCTTCGGGCTAGGGCTCCCCTAGGCTTTGGGCTAGGGCTCCCCTAGCCTTCAGGCTAGGGCACCCCTAGGCTTCGGGCTAGGGCTCCCCTAGGCTTTGGGCTAGGGCTCCCCTAGCCTTCAGGCTAGGGCACCCCTAGGCTTCGGGCTAGGGCTCCCCTAGGCTTTGGGCTAGGGCTCCCCTAGCCTTCAGGCTAGGGCACCCCTAGGCTTCGGGCTAGGGCTCCCCTAGGCTTTGGGCTAGGGCTCCCCTAGCCTTCAGGCTAGGGCACCCCTAGGCTTCGGGCTAGGGCTCCCCTAGGCTTTGGGCTAGGGCTCCCCTAGCCTTCAGGCTAGGGCACCCCTAGGCTTCGGGCTAGGGCTCCCCTAGGCTTTGGGCTAGGGCTCCCCTAGCCTTCAGGCTAGGGCACCCCTAGGCTTCGGGCCAGGGCTCCCCTAGGCTTTGGGCTAGGGCTCCCCTAGCCTTCAGGCTAGCGCACCCCTAGGCTTCGGGCCAGGGCTCCCCTAGGCTTTGGGCTAGGGCTCCCCTAGCCTTCAGGCTAGGGCACCCCTAGGCTTCGGGCCAGGGCTCCCCTAGGCTTTGGGCTAGGGCTCCCCTAGCCTTCAGGCTAGGGCACCCCTAGGCTTCGGGCCAGGGCTCCCCTAGGCTTTGGGCTAGGGTTCCCCTAGCCTTCAGGCTAGGGCACCCCTAGGCTTCGGGCCAGGGCTCCCCTAGGCTTTGGGCTAGGGCTCCCCTAGCCTTCAGGCTAGGGCACCCCTAGGCTTCGGGCCAGGGCTCCCCTAGGCTTTGGGCTAGGGCTCCCCTAGCCTTCAGGCTAGGGCACCCCTAGGCTTCGGGCCAGGGCTCCCCTAGGCTTTGGGCTAGGGCTCCCCTAGCCTTCAGGCTAGGGCACCCCTAGGCTTCGGGCCAGGGCTCCCCTAGGCTTTGGGCTAGGGCTCCCCTAGCCTTCAGGCTAGGGCACCCCTAGGCTTCGGGCCAGGGCTCCCCTAGGCTTTGGGCTAGGGCTCCCCTAGCCTTCAGGCTAGGGCACCCCTAGGCTTCGGGCCAGGGCTCCCCTAGGCTTTGGGCTAGGGCTCCCCTAGCCTTCAGGCTAGGGCACCCCTAGGCTTCGGGCCAGGGCTCCCCTAGGCTTTGGGCTAGGGCTCCCCTAGCCTTCAGGCTAGGGCACCCCTAGGCTTCGGGCCAGGGCTCCCCTAGGCTTTGGGCTAGGGCTCCCCTAGCCTTCAGGCTAGGGCACCCCTAGGCTTCGGGCCAGGGCTCCCCTAGGCTTTGGGCTAGGGCTCCCCTAGCCTTCAGGCTAGGGCACCCCTAGGCTTCGGGCCAGGGCTCCCCTAGGCTTTGGGCTAGGGCTCCCCTAGCCTTCAGGCTAGGGCACCCCTAGGCTTCGGGCCAGGGCTCCCCTAGGCTTTGGGCTAGGGCTCCCCTAGCCTTCAGGCTAGGGCACCCCTAGGCTTCGGGCCAGGGCTCCCCTAGGCTTTGGGCTAGGGCTCCCCTAGCCTTCAGGCTAGGGCACCCCTAGGCTTCGGGCCAGGGCTCCCCTAGGCTTTGGGCTAGGGCTCCCCTAGCCTTCAGGCTAGGGCACCCCTAGGCTTCGGGCCAGGGCTCCCCTAGGCTTTGGGCTAGGGCTCCCCTAGCCGTCAGGCTAGGGCACCCCTAGGCTTCGGGCCAGGGCTCCCCTAGGCTTTGGGCTAGGGCTCCCCTAGCCGTCAGGCTAGGGCACCCCTAGGCTTCGGGCCAGGGCTCCCCTAGGCTTTGGGCTAGGGCTCCCCTAGCCTTCAGGCTAGGGCACCCCTAGGCTTCGGGCCAGGGCTCCCCTAGGCTTTGGGCTAGGGCTCCCCTAGCCTTCAGGCTAGGGCACCCCTAGGCTTCGGGCCAGGGCTCCCCTAGGCTTTGGGCTAGGGCTCCCCTAGCCTTCAGGCTAGGGCACCCCTAGGCTTCGGGCCAGGGTTCCCCTAGGCTTTGGGCTAGGGCTCCCCTAGCCTTCAGGCTAGGGCACCCCTAGGCTTCGGGCCAGGGCTCCCCTAGGCTTTGGGCTAGGGCTCCCCTAGCCTTCAGGCTAGGGCACCCCTAGGCTTCGGGCCAGGGCTCCCCTAGGCTTTGGGCTAGGGCTCCCCTAGCCTTCAGGCTAGGGCACACCTAGGCTTCGGGCCAGGGCTCCCCTAGGCTTTGGGCTAGGGCTCCCCTAGCCTTCAGGCTAGGGCACCCCTAGGCTTCGGGCCAGGGCTCCCCTAGGCTTTGGGCTAGGGCTCCCCTAGCCTTCAGGCTAGGGCACCCCTAGGCTTCGGGCCAGGGCTCCCCTAGGCTTTGGGCTAGGGCTCCCCTAGCCTTCAGGCTAGGGCACCCCTAGGCTTCGGGCTAGGGCTCCCCTAGGCCTAAGGCTAGGGCTCCCCTAGCCTTCAGGCTAGGGCACCCCTAGGCTTCGGGCTAGGGCTCCCCTAGCCTAAGGCTAGGGCTCCCCTAGCCTTCAGGCTAGGGCACCCCTAGGCTTCGGGCTAGGGCTCCCCTAGCCTAAGGCTAGGGCTCCCCTAGCCTTCAGGCTAGGGCACCCCTAGGCTTCGGGCTAGGGCTCCCTAGCCTAAGGCTAGGGCTCCCCTAGCCTTCAGGCTAGGGCACCCCTAGGCTTCGGGCTAGGGCTCCCCTAGCCTAAGGCTAGGGCTCCCCTAGCCTTCAGGCTAGGGCACCCCTAGGCTTAGGGCTAGGGCTCCCCTAGCCTAAGGCTAGGGCTCCCCTAGCCTTCAGGCTAGGGCACCCCTAGGCTTCGGGCTAGGGCTCCCCTAGGCTAAGGCTAGGGCTCCCCTAGCCTTCAGGCCAGGGCACCCTAGGCTTTGGGCTCCCCTAGGCTAAGGCTAGGGCTCCCCTAGCCTTCAGGCCAGGGCACCCCTAGGCTTCAGGCTAGGGCTCCCCTAGGCTAAGGCTAGGGCTCCCCTAGCCTTCAGGCCAGGGCACCCCTAGGCTTCAGGCTAGGGCACCCCTAGGCTTTCAGGCTAGGGCTCCCCTAGGCTTCGGGCTAGGGCTCCCCTAGGCTAAGGCTAGGGCTCCCCTAGCCTTCAGGCCAGGGCACCCCTAGGCTTTGGGCTCCCCTAGGCTAAGGCTAGGGCTCCCCTAGCCTTCAGGCCAGGGCACCCCTAGGCTTCAGGCTAGGGCTCCCTAGGCTAAGGCTAGGGCTCCCCTAGCCTTCAGGCTAGGGCACCCCTAGGCTTCAGGCTAGGGCTCCCCTAGCGCTAAGGCCAGGGCTCCCTAGCGCTAAGGCCAGGGCTCCCCTAGCCTTCAGGCTAGGGCACCCCTAGGCTTTAGGCTAGGGCTCCCCTAGCGCTAAGGCCAGGGCTCCCCTAGCCTTCAGGCTAGGGCACCCCTAGGCTTTAGGCTAGGGCTCCCCTAGCGCTAAGGCCAGGGCTCCCCTAGCCTTCAGGCTAGGGCACCCCTAGGCTTTAGGCTAGGGCTCCCCTAGCGCTAAGGCCAGGGCTCCCCTAGCCTTCAGGCTAGGGCACCCCTAGGCTTTAGGCTAGGGCTCCCCTAGCGCTAAGGCCAGGGCTCCCCTAGCCTTCAGGCTAGGGCACCCCTAGGCTTTAGGCTAGGGCTCCCCTAGCGCTAAGGCCAGGGCTCCCCTAGCCTTCAGGCTAGGGCACCCCTAGGCTTTAGGCTAGGGCTCCCCTAGCGCTAAGGCCAGGGCTCCCCTAGCCTTCAGGCTAGGGCACCCCTAGGCTTTAGGCTAGGGCTCCCCTAGCGCTAAGGCCAGGGCTCCCCTAGCCTTCAGGCTAGGGCACCCCTAGGCTTTAGGCTAGGGCTCCCCTAGCGCTAAGGCCAGGGCTCCCCTAGCCTTCAGGCTAGGGCACCCCTAGGCTTTAGGCTAGGGCTCCCCTAGCGCTAAGGCCAGGGCTCCCCTAGCCTTCAGGCTAGGGCACCCCTAGGCTTTAGGCTAGGGCTCCCCTAGCGCTAAGGCCAGGGCTCCCCTAGCCTTCAGGCTAGGGCACCCCTAGGCTTTAGGCTAGGGCTCCCCTAGCGCTAAGGCCAGGGCTCCCCTAGCCTTCAGGCTAGGGCACCCCTAGGCTTTAGGCTAGGGCTCCCCTAGCGCTAAGGCCAGGGCTCCCCTAGCCTTCAGGCTAGGGCACCCCTAGGCTTTAGGCTAGGGCTCCCCTAGCGCTAAGGCCAGGGCTCCCCTAGCCTTCAGGCTAGGGCACCCCTAGGCTTTAGGCTAGGGCTCCCCTAGCGCTAAGGCCAGGGCTCCCCTAGCCTTCAGGCTAGGGCACCCCTAGGCTTTAGGCTAGGGCTCCCCTAGCGCTAAGGCCAGGGCTCCCCTAGCCTTCAGGCTAGGGCACCCCTAGGCTTTAGGCTAGGGCTCCCCTAGCGCTAAGGCCAGGGCTCCCCTAGCCTTCAGGCTAGGGCACCCCTAGGCTTTAGGCTAGGGCTCCCCTAGCGCTAAGGCCAGGGCTCCCCTAGCCTTCAGGCTAGGGCACCCCTAGGCTTTAGGCTAGGGCTCCCCTAGCGCTAAGGCCAGGGCTCCCCTAGCCTTCAGGCTAGGGCACCCCTAGGCTTTAGGCTAGGGCTCCCCTAGCGCTAAGGCCAGGGCTCCCCTAGCCTTCAGGCTAGGGCACCCCTAGGCTTTAGGCTAGGGCTCCCCTAGCGCTAAGGCCAGGGCTCCCCTAGCCTTCAGGCTAGGGCACCCCTAGGCTTTAGGCTAGGGCTCCCCTAGCGCTAAGGCCAGGGCTCCCCTAGCCTTCAGGCTAGGGCACCCCTAGGCTTTAGGCTAGGGCTCCCCTAGCGCTAAGGCCAGGGCTCCCCTAGCCTTCAGGCTAGGGCACCCCTAGGCTTTAGGCTAGGGCTCCCCTAGCGCTAAGGCCAGGGCTCCCCTAGCCTTCAGGCTAGGGCACCCCTAGGCTTTAGGCTAGGGCTCCCCTAGCGCTAAGGCCAGGGCTCCCCTAGCCTTCAGGCTAGGGCACCCCTAGGCTTTAGGCTAGGGCTCCCCTAGCGCTAAGGCCAGGGCTCCCCTAGCCTTCAGGCTAGGGCACCCCTAGGCTTTAGGCTAGGGCTCCCCTAGCGCTAAGGCCAGGGCTCCCCTAGCCTTCAGGCTAGGGCACCCCTAGGCTTTAGGCTAGGGCTCCCCTAGCGCTAAGGCCAGGGCTCCCCTAGCCTTCAGGCTAGGGCACCCCTAGGCTTTAGGCTAGGGCTCCCCTAGCGCTAAGGCCAGGGCTCCCCTAGCCTTCAGGCTAGGGCACCCCTAGGCTTTAGGCTAGGGCTCCCCTAGCGCTAAGGCCAGGGCTCCCCTAGCTTTCAGGCTAGGGCACCCCTAGGCTTTAGGCTAGGGCTCCCCTAGCGCTAAGGCCAGGGCTCCCCTAGCCTTCAGGCTAGGGCACCCCTAGGCTTTAGGCTAGGGCTCCCCTAGCGCTAAGGCCAGGGCTCCTCTAGCCTTCAGGCTAGGGCACCCCTAGGCTTTAGGCTAGGGCTCCCCTAGCGCTAAGGCCAGGGCTCCCCTAGCCTTCAGGCTAGGGCACCCCTAGGCTTTAGGCTAGGGCTCCCCTAGCGCTAAGGCCAGGGCTCCCCTAGCCTTCAGGCTAGGGCACCCCTAGGCTTTAGGCTAGGGCTCCCCTAGCGCTAAGGCCAGGGCTCCCCTAGCCTTCAGGCTAGGGCACCCCTAGGCTTTAGGCTAGGGCTCCCCTAGCGCTAAGGCCAGGGCTCCCCTAGCCTTCAGGCTAGGGCACCCCTAGGCTTTAGGCTAGGGCTCCCCTAGCCCTAAGGCCAGGGCTCCCCTAGCCTTCAGGCTAGGGCACCCCTAGGCTTTAGGCTAGGGCTCCCCTAGCGCTAAGGCCAGGGCTCCCCTAGCCTTCAGGCTAGGGCACCCCTAGGCTTTAGGCTAGGGCTCCCCTAGCGCTAAGGCCAGGGCTCCCCTAGCCTTCAGGCTAGGGCACCCCTAGGCTTTAGGCTAGGGCTCCCCTAGCGCTAAGGCCAGGGCTCCGCTAGCCTTCAGGCTAGGGCACCCCTAGGCTTTAGGCTAGGGCTCCCCTAGCGCTAAGGCCAGGGCTCCCCTAGCCTTCAGGCTAGGGCACCCCTAGGCTTTAGGCTAGGGCTCCCCTAGGGCTAAGGCCAGGGCTCCCCTAGCCTTCAGGCTAGGGCACCTCTAGGCTTTAGGCTAGGGCTCCCCTAGGGCTAAGGCCAGGGCTCCCCTAGCCTTCAGGCTAGGGCACCCCTAGGCTTTAGGCTAGGGCTCCCCTAGGGCTAAGGCCAGGGCTCCCCTAGCCTTCAGGCTAGGGCACCCCTAGGCTTTAGGCTAGGGCTCCCCTAGGGCTAAGGCCAGGGCTCCCCTAGCCTTCAGGCTAGGGCACCCCTAGGCTTTAGGCTCCCCTAGGCTAAGGCCAGGGCTCCCCTAGCCTTCAGGCTAGGGCACCCCTAGGCTTTAGGCTCCCCTAGGCTAAGGCTAGGGCTCCCCTAGCCTTCAGGCTAGGGCACCCCTAGGCTTTAGGCTAGGGCTCCCCTAGGCTAAGGCTAGGGCTCCCCTAGCCTTCAGGCTAGGGCACCCCTAGGCTTTAGGCTAGGGCTCCCCTAGGCTAAGGCTAGGGCTCCCCTAGCCTTCAGGCTAGGGCACCCCTAGGCTTTAGGCTCCCCTAGGCTAAGGCTAGGGCTCCCCTAGCCTTCAGGCTAGGGCACCCCTAGGCTTTAGGCTCCCCTAGGCTAAGGCTAGGGCTCCCCTAGCCTTCAGGCTAGGGCACCCCTAGGCTTTAGGCTAGGGCTCCCCTAGGCTAAGGCTAGGGCTCCCCTAGCCTTCAGGCTAGGGCACCCCTAGGCTTTAGGCTCCCCTAGGCTAAGGCTAGGGCTCCCCTAGCCTTCAGGCTAGGGCACCCCTAGGCTTTAGGCTAGGGCTCCCCTAGGCTAAGGCTAGGGCTCCCCTAGCCTTCAGGCTAGGGCACCCCTAGGCTTTAGGCTCCCCTAGGCTAAGGCTAGGGCTCCCCTAGCCATCAGGCTAGGGCACCCCTAGGCTTTAGGCTAGGGCTCCCCTAGGCTAAGGCTAGGGCTCCCCTAGCCTTCAGGCTAGGGCACCCCTAGGCTTTAGGCTCCCCTAGGCTAAGGCTAGGGCTCCCCTAGCCTTCAGGCTAGGGCACCCCTAGGCTTTAGGCTAGGGCTCCCCTAGGCTAAGGCTAGGGCTCCCCTAGCCTTCAGGCTAGGGCACCCCTAGGCTTTAGGCTAGGGCTCCCCTAGGCTAAGGCTAGGGCTCCCCTAGCCTTCAGGCTAGGGCACCCCTAGGCTTTAGGCTCCCCTAGGCTAAGGCTAGGGCTCCCCTAGCCTTCAGGCTAGGGCACCCCTAGGCTTTAGGCTCCCCTAGGCTAAGGCTAGGGCTCCCCTAGCCTTCAGGCTAGGGCACCCCTAGGCTTTAGGCTCCCCTAGGCTAAGGCTAGGGCTCCCCTAGCCTTCAGGCTAGGGCACGCCTAGGCTTTAGGCTCCCCTAGGCTAAGGCTAGGGCTCCCCTAGCCTTCAGGCTAGGGCACCCCTAGGCTTTAGGCTCCCCAAGGCTAAGGCTAGGGCTCCCCTAGCCTTCAGGCTAGGGCACCCCTAGGCTTTAGGCTCCCCTAGGCTAAGGCTAGGGCTCCCCTAGCCTTCAGGCTAGGGCACCCCTAGGCTTTAGGCTTCCCTAGGCTAAGGCTAGGGCTCCCCTAGCCTTCAGGCTAGGGCACCCCTAGGCTTTAGGCTAGGGCTCCCCTAGCGCTAAGGCCAGGGCTCCCCTAGCCTTCAGGCTAGGGCACCCCTAGGCTTTAGGCTAGGGCTCCCCTAGCGCTAAGGCCAGGGCTCCCCTAGCCTTCAGGCTAGGGCACCCCTAGGCTTTAGGCTAGGGCTCCCCTAGCGCTAAGGCCAGGGCTCCCCTAGCCTTCAGGCTAGGGCACCCCTAGGCTTTAGGCTAGGGCTCCCCTAGCGCTAAGGCCAGGGCTCCCCTAGCCTTCAGGCTAGGGCACCCCTAGGCTTTAGGCTAGGGCTCCCCTAGCGCTAAGGCCAGGGCTCCCCTAGCCTTCAGGCTAGGGCACCCCTAGGCTTTAGGCTAGGGCTCCCCTAGCGCTAAGGCCAGGGCTCCCCTAGCCTTCAGGCTAGGGCACCCCTAGGCTTTAGGCTAGGGCTCCCCTAGCGCTAAGGCCAGGGCTCCCCTAGCCTTCAGGCTAGGGCACCCCTAGGCTTTAGGCTAGGGCTCCCCTAGCGCTAAGGCCAGGGCTCCCCTAGCCTTCAGGCTAGGGCACCCCTAGGCTTTAGGCTAGGGCTCCCCTAGCGCTAAGGCCAGGGCTCCCCTAGCCTTCAGGCTAGGGCACCCCTAGGCTTTAGGCTAGGGCTCCCCTAGCGCTAAGGCCAGGGCTCCCCTAGTCTTCAGGCTAGGGCACCCCTAGGCTTTAGGCTAGGGCTCCCCTAGCGCTAAGGCCAGGGCTCCCCTAGCCTTCAGGCTAGGGCACCCCTAGGCTTTAGGCTAGGGCTCCCCTAGCGCTAAGGCCAGGGCTCCCCTAGCCTTCAGGCTAGGGCACCCCTAGGCTTTAGGCTAGGGCTCCACTAGCGCTACGCCAGGGCTCCCCTAGCCTTCAGGCTAGGGCACCCCTAGGCTTTAGGCTAGGGCTCCCCTAGCGCTAAGGCCAGGGCTCCCCTAGCCTTCAGGCTAGGGCACCCCTAGGCTTTAGGCTAGGGCTCCTTTAGCGCTAAGGCCAGGGCTCCCCTAGCCTTCAGGCTAGGGCACCCCTAGGCTTTAGGCTAGGGCTCCCCTAGCGCTAAGGCCAGGGCTCCCCTAGCCTTCAGGCTAGGGCACCCCTAGGCTTTAGGCTAGGGCTCCCCTAGCGCTAAGGCCAGGGCTCCCCTAGCCTTCAGGCTAGGGCACCCCTAGGCTTTAGGCTAGGGCTCCCCTAGCGCTAAGGCCAGGGCTCCCCTAGCCTTCAGGCTAGGGCACCCTAGGCTTTAGGCTAGGGCTCCCCTAGCGCTAAGGCCAGGGCTCCCCTAGCCTTCAGGCTAGGGCACCCCTAGGCTTTAGGCTAGGGCTCCCCTAGCGCTAAGGCCAGGGCTCCCCTAGCCTTCAGGCTAGGGCACCCCTAGGCTTTAGGCTAGGGCTCCCCTAGCGCTAAGGCCAGGGCTCCCCTAGCCTTCAGGCTAGGGCACCCCTAGGCTTTAGGCTAGGGCTCCCCTAGCGCTAAGGCCAGGGCTCCCCTAGCCTTCAGGCTAGGGCACCCCTAGGCTTTAGGCTAGGGCTCCCCTAGCGCTAAGGCCAGGGCTCCCCTAGCCTTCAGGCTAGGGCACCCCTAGGCTTTAGGCTAGGGCTCCCCTAGCGCTAAGGCCAGGGCTCCCCTAGCCTTCAGGCTAGGGCACCCCTAGGCTTTAGGCTAGGGCTCCCCTAGCGCTAAGGCCAGGGCTCCCCTAGCCTTCAGGCTAGGGCACCCCTAGGCTTTAGGCTAGGGCTCCCCTAGCGCTAAGGCCAGGGCTCCCCTAGCCTTCAGGCTAGGGCACCCCTAGGCTTTAGGCTAGGGCTCCCCTAGCGCTAAGGCCAGGGCTCCCCTAGCCTTCAGGCTAGGGCACCCCTAGGCTTTAGGCTAGGGCTCCCCTAGCGCTAAGGCCAGGGCTCCCCTAGCCTTCAGGCTAGGGCACCCCTAGGCTTTAGGCTAGGGCTCCCCTAGCGCTAAGGCCAGGGCTCCCCTAGCCTTCAGGCTAGGGCACCCCTAGGCTTTAGGCTAGGGCTCCCCTAGCGCTAAGGCCAGGGCTCCCCTAGCCTTCAGGCTAGGGCACCCCTAGGCTTTAGGCTAGGGCTCCCCTAGCGCTAAGGCCAGGGCTCCCCTAGCCTTCAGGCTAGGGCACCCCTAGGCTTTAGGCTAGGGCTCCCCTAGGGCTAAGGCCAGGGCTCCCCTAGCCTTCAGGCTAGGGCACCCCTAGGCTTTAGGCTAGGGCTCCCCTAGGGCTAAGGCCAGGGCTCCCCTAGCCTTCAGGCTAGGGCACCCCTAGGCTTTAGGCTAGGGCTCCCCTAGGGCTAAGGCCAGGGCTCCCCTAGCCTTCAGGCTAGGGCACCCCTAGGCTTTAGGCTAGGGCTCACCTAGGGCTAAGGCCAGGGCTCCCCTAGCCTTCAGGCTAGGGCACCCCTAGGCTTTAGGCTCCCCTAGGCTAAGGCCAGGGCTCCCCTAGCCTTCAGGCTAGGGCACCCCTAGGCTTTAGGCTCCCCTAGGCTAAGGCTAGGGCTCCCCTAGCCTTCAGGCTAGGGCACCCCTAGGCTTTAGGCTAGGGCTCCCCTAGGCTAAGGCTAGGGCTCCCCTAGCCTTCAGGCTAGGGCACCCCTAGGCTTTAGGCTAGGGCTCCCCTAGGCTAAGGCTAGGGCTCCCCTAGCCTTCAGGCTAGGGCACCCCTAGGCTTTAGGCTCCCCTAGGCTAAGGCTAGGGCTCCCCTAGCCTTCAGGCTAGGGCACCCCTAGGCTTTAGGCTCCCCTAGGCTAAGGCTAGGGCTCCCCTAGCCTTCAGGCTAGGGCACCCCTAGGCTTTAGGCTAGGGCTCCCCTAGGCTAAGGCTAGGGCTCCCCTAGCCTTCAGGCTAGGGCACCCCTAGGCTTTAGGCTCCCCTAGGCTAAGGCTAGGGCTCCCCTAGCCTTCAGGCTAGGGCACCCCTAGGCTTTAGGCTAGGGCTCCCCTAGGCTAAGGCTAGGGCTCCCCTAGCCTTCAGGCTAGGGCACCCCTAGGCTTTAGGCTCCCCTAGGCTAAGGCTAGGGCTCCCCTAGCCATCAGGCTAGGGCACCCCTAGGCTTTAGGCTAGGGCTCCCCTAGGCTAAGGCTAGGGCTCCCCTAGCCTTCAGGCTAGGGCACCCCTAGGCTTTAGGCTCCCCTAGGCTAAGGCTAGGGCTCCCCTAGCCTTCAGGCTAGGGCACCCCTAGGCTTTAGGCTAGGGCTCCCCTAGGCTAAGGCTAGGGCTCCCCTAGCCTTCAGGCTAGGGCACCCCTAGGCTTTAGGCTAGGGCTCCCCTAGGCTAAGGCTAGGGCTCCCCTAGCCTTCAGGCTAGGGCACCCCTAGGCTTTAGGCTCCCCTAGGCTAAGGCTAGGGCTCCCCTAGCCTTCAGGCTAGGGCACCCCTAGGCTTTAGGCTCCCCTAGGCTAAGGCTAGGGCTCCCCTAGCCTTCAGGCTAGGGCACCCCTAGGCTTTAGGCTCCCCTAGGCTAAGGCTAGGGCTCCCCTAGCCTTCAGGCTAGGGCACGCCTAGGCTTTAGGCTCCCCTAGGCTAAGGCTAGGGCTCCCCTAGCCTTCAGGCTAGGGCACCCCTAGGCTTTAGGCTCCCCAAGGCTAAGGCTAGGGCTCCCCTAGCCTTCAGGCTAGGGCACCCCTAGGCTTTAGGCTCCCCTAGGCTAAGGCTAGGGCTCCCCTAGCCTTCAGGCTAGGGCACCCCTAGGCTTTGGGCTTCCCTAGGCTAAGGCTAGGGCTCCCCTAGCCTTCAGGCTAGGGCACCCCTAGGCTTTAGGCTCGGGCTCCCCGAGGCTAAGGCCTAGGGCTCCCCTAGACTTCCGGCTAGGGCACCCCGAGGCTTTGGGCTCGGGCTCCCCGAGGCTAAGGCCTAGGGCTCCCCTAGCCTTCCGGCTAGGGCACCCCGAGGCTTTGGGCTCGGGCTCCCCGAGGCTAAGGCCTAGGGCTCCCCTAGCCTTCCGGCTAGGGCACCCCGAGGCTTTGGGCTCGGGCTCCCCGAGGCTAAGGCCTAGGGCTCCCCTAGCCTTCCGGCTAGGACACCCCGAGGCTTTGGGCTCGGGCTCCCCGAGGCTAAGGCCTAGGGCTCCCCTAGCCTTCCGGCTAGGGCACCCCGAGGCTTTGGGCTCGGGCTCCCCTAGCGCTAAGGCCAGGGCTCCCCTAGCCTTCCGGCTAGGGCACCCCGAGGCTTTAGGCTCGGGCTCCCCTAGCGCTAAGGCCAGGGCTCCCCTAGCCTTCCGGCTAGGGCACCCCGAGGCTTTAGGCTCGGGCTCCCCTAGCGCTAAGGCCAGGGCTCCCCTAGCCTTCCGGCTAGGGCACCCCGAGGCTTTAGGCTCGGGCTCCCCTAGCGCTAAGGCCAGGGCTCCCCTAGCCTTCCGGCTAGGGCACCCCGAGGCTTTAGGCTCGGGCTCCCCTAGCGCTAAGGCCAGGGCTCCCCTAGCCTTCCGGCTAGGGCACCCCGAGGCTTTAGGCTCGGGCTCCCCTAGCGCTAAGGCCAGGGCTCCCCTAGCCTTCCGGCTAGGGCACCCCGAGGCTTTAGGCTCGGGCTCCCCTAGCGCTAAGGCCAGGGCTCCCCTAGCCTTCCGGCTAGGGCACCCCGAGGCTTTAGGCTCGGGCTCCCCTAGCGCTAAGGCCAGGGCTCCCCTAGCCTTCCGGCTAGGGCACCCCGAGGCTTTAGGCTCGGGCTCCCCTAGCGCTAAGGCCAGGGCTCCCCTAGCCTTCCGGCTAGGGCACCCCGAGGCTTTAGGCTCGGGCTCCCCTAGCGCTAAGGCCAGGGCTCCCCTAGCCTTCCGGCTAGGGCACCCCGAGGCTTTAGGCTCGGGCTCCCCTAGCGCTAAGGCCAGGGCTCCCCTAGCCTTCCGGCTAGGGCACCCCGAGGCTTTAGGCTCGGGCTCCCCGGGCGCTAAGGCCAGGGCTCCCCTAGCCTTCCGGCTAGGGCACCCCGAGGCTTTAGGCTCGGGCTCCCCGGGCGCTAAGGCCAGGGCTCCCCTAGCCTTCCGGCTAGGGCACCCCGAGGCTTTAGGCTCGGGCTCCCCGGGCGCTAAGGCCAGGGCTCCCCTAGCCTTCCGGCTAGGGCACCCCGAGGCTTTAGGCTCGGGCTCCCCGGGCGCTAAGGCCAGGGCTCCCCTAGCCTTCCGGCTAGGGCACCCCGAGGCTTTAGGCTCGGGCTCCCCGGGCGCTAAGGCCAGGGCTCCCCTAGCCTTCCGGCTAGGGCACCCCGAGGCTTTAGGCTCGGGCTCCCCGGGCGCTAAGGCCAGGGCTCCCCTAGCCTTCCGGCTAGGGCACCCCGAGGCTTTAGGCTCGGGCTCCCCTGGCGCTAAGGCCAGGGCTCCCCTAGCCTTCCGGCTAGGGCACCCCGAGGCTTTAGGCTCGGGCTCCCCTGGCGCTAAGGCCAGGGCTCCCCTAGCCTTCCGGCTAGGGCACCCCGAGGCTTTAGGCTCGGGCTCCCCTGGCGCTAAGGCCAGGGCTCCCCTAGCCTTCCGGCTAGGGCACCCCGAGGCTTTAGGCTCGGGCTCCCCTGGCGCTAAGGCCAGGGCTCCCCTAGCCTTCCGGCTAGGGCACCCCGAGGCTTTAGGCTCGGGCTCCCCTGGCGCTAAGGCCAGGGCTCCCCTAGCCTTCCGGCTAGGGCACCCCGAGGCTTTAGGCTCGGGCTCCCCTGGCGCTAAGGCCAGGGCTCCCCTAGCCTTCCGGCTAGGGCACCCCGAGGCTTTAGGCTCGGGCTCCCCTGGCGCTAAGGCCAGGGCTCCCCTAGCCTTCCGGCTAGGGCACCCCGAGGCTTTAGGCTCGGGCTCCCCTGGCGCTAAGGCCAGGGCTCCCCTAGCCTTCCGGCTAGGGCACCCCGAGGCTTTAGGCTCGGGCTCCCCTGGCGCTAAGGCCAGGGCTCCCCTAGCCTTCCGGCTAGGGCACCCCGAGGCTTTAGGCTCGGGCTCCCCTGGCGCTAAGGCCAGGGCTCCCCTAGCCTTCAGGCTAGGGCACCCCGAGGCTTTAGGCTCGGGCTCCCCTGGCGCTAAGGCCAGGGCTCCCCTAGCCTTCAGGCTAGGGCACCCCGAGGCTTTAGGCTCGGGCTCCCCTGGCGCTAAGGCCAGGGCTCCCCTAGCCTTCAGGCTAGGGCACCCCGAGGCTTTAGGCTCGGGCTCCCCTGGCGCTAAGGCCAGGGCTCCCCTAGCCTTCAGGCTAGGGCACCCCGAGGCTTTAGGCTCGGGCTCCCCTGGCGCTAAGGCCAGGGCTCCCCTAGCCTTCAGGCTAGGGCACCCCGAGGCTTTAGGCTCGGGCTCCCCTGGCGCTAAGGCCAGGGCTCCCCTAGCCTTCAGGCTAGGGCACCCCGAGGCTTTAGGCTCGGGCTCCCCTGGCGCTAAGGCCAGGGCTCCCCTAGCCTTCAGGCTAGGGCACCCCGAGGCTTTAGGCTCGGGCTCCCCTGGCGCTAAGGCCAGGGCTCCCCTAGCCTTCAGGCTAGGGCACCCCGAGGCTTTAGGCTCGGGCTCCCCTGGCGCTAAGGCCAGGGCTCCCCTAGCCTTCAGGCTAGGGCACCCCGAGGCTTTAGGCTCGGGCTCCCCTGGCGCTAAGGCCAGGGCTCCCCTAGCCTTCAGGCTAGGGCACCCCGAGGCTTTAGGCTCGGGCTCCCCTGGCGCTAAGGCCAGGGCTCCCCTAGCCTTCAGGCTAGGGCACCCCGAGGCTTTAGGCTCGGGCTCCCCTGGCGCTAAGGCCAGGGCTCCCCTAGCCTTCAGGCTAGGGCACCCCGAGGCTTTAGGCTCGGGCTCCCCTGGCGCTAAGGCCAGGGCTCCCCTAGCCTTCAGGCTAGGGCACCCCGAGGCTTTAGGCTCGGGCTCCCCTGGCGCTAAGGCCAGGGCTCCCCTAGCCTTCAGGCTAGGGCACCCCGAGGCTTTAGGCTCGGGCTCCCCTGGCGCTAAGGCCAGGGCTCCCCTAGCCTTCAGGCTAGGGCACCCCGAGGCTTTAGGCTCGGGCTCCCCTGGCGCTAAGGCCAGGGCTCCCCTAGCCTTCAGGCTAGGGCACCCCGAGGCTTTAGGCTCGGGCTCCCCTGGCGCTAAGGCCAGGGCTCCCCTAGCCTTCAGGCTAGGGCACCCCGAGGCTTTAGGCTCGGGCTCCCCTGGCGCTAAGGCCAGGGCTCCCCTAGCCTTCAGGCTAGGGCACCCCGAGGCTTTAGGCTCGGGCTCCCCTGGCGCTAAGGCCAGGGCTCCCCTAGCCTTCAGGCTAGGGCACCCCGAGGCTTTAGGCTCGGGCTCCCCTGGCGCTAAGGCCAGGGCTCCCCTAGCCTTCAGGCTAGGGCACCCCGAGGCTTTAGGCTCGGGCTCCCCTGGCGCTAAGGCCAGGGCTCCCCTAGCCTTCAGGCTAGGGCACCCCGAGGCTTTAGGCTCGGGCTCCCCTGGCGCTAAGGCCAGGGCTCCCCTAGCCTTCAGGCTAGGGCACCCCGAGGCTTTAGGCTCGGGCTCCCCTGGCGCTAAGGCCAGGGCTCCCCTAGCCTTCAGGCTAGGGCACCCCGAGGCTTTAGGCTCGGGCTCCCCTGGCGCTAAGGCCAGGGCTCCCCTAGCCTTCAGGCTAGGGCACCCCGAGGCTTTAGGCTCGGGCTCCCCTGGCGCTAAGGCCAGGGCTCCCCTAGCCTTCAGGCTAGGGCACCCCGAGGCTTTAGGCTCGGGCTCCCCTGGCGCTAAGGCCAGGGCTCCCCTAGCCTTCAGGCTAGGGCACCCCGAGGCTTTAGGCTCGGGCTCCCCTGGCGCTAAGGCCAGGGCTCCCCTAGCCTTCAGGCTAGGGCACCCCGAGGCTTTAGGCTCGGGCTCCCCTGGCGCTAAGGCCAGGGCTCCCCTAGCCTTCAGGCTAGGGCACCCCGAGGCTTTAGGCTCGGGCTCCCCTGGCGCTAAGGCCAGGGCTCCCCTAGCCTTCAGGCTAGGGCACCCCGAGGCTTTAGGCTCGGGCTCCCCTGGCGCTAAGGCCAGGGCTCCCCTAGCCTTCAGGCTAGGGCACCCCGAGGCTTTAGGCTCGGGCTCCCCTGGCGCTAAGGCCAGGGCTCCCCTAGCCTTCAGGCTAGGGCACCCCGAGGCTTTAGGCTCGGGCTCCCCTGGCGCTAAGGCCAGGGCTCCCCTAGCCTTCAGGCTAGGGCACCCCGAGGCTTTAGGCTCGGGCTCCCCTGGCGCTAAGGCCAGGGCTCCCCTAGCCTTCAGGCTAGGGCACCCCGAGGCTTTAGGCTCGGGCTCCCCTGGCGCTAAGGCCAGGGCTCCCCTAGCCTTCAGGCTAGGGCACCCCGAGGCTTTAGGCTCGGGCTCCCCTGGCGCTAAGGCCAGGGCTCCCCTAGCCTTCAGGCTAGGGCACCCCGAGGCTTTAGGCTCGGGCTCCCCTGGCGCTAAGGCCAGGGCTCCCCTAGCCTTCAGGCTAGGGCACCCCGAGGCTTTAGGCTCGGGCTCCCCTGGCGCTAAGGCCAGGGCTCCCCTAGCCTTCAGGCTAGGGCACCCCGAGGCTTTAGGCTCGGGCTCCCCTGGCGCTAAGGCCAGGGCTCCCCTAGCCTTCAGGCTAGGGCACCCCGAGGCTTTAGGCTCGGGCTCCCCTGGCGCTAAGGCCAGGGCTCCCCTAGCCTTCAGGCTAGGGCACCCCGAGGCTTTAGGCTCGGGCTCCCCTGGCGCTAAGGCCAGGGCTCCCCTAGCCTTCAGGCTAGGGCACCCCGAGGCTTTAGGCTCGGGCTCCCCTGGCGCTAAGGCCAGGGCTCCCCTAGCCTTCAGGCTAGGGCACCCCGAGGCTTTAGGCTCGGGCTCCCCTGGCGCTAAGGCCAGGGCTCCCCTAGCCTTCAGGCTAGGGCACCCCGAGGCTTTAGGCTCGGGCTCCCCTGGCGCTAAGGCCAGGGCTCCCCTAGCCTTCAGGCTAGGGCACCCCGAGGCTTTAGGCTCGGGCTCCCCTGGCGCTAAGGCCAGGGCTCCCCTAGCCTTCAGGCTAGGGCACCCCGAGGCTTTAGGCTCGGGCTCCCCTGGCGCTAAGGCCAGGGCTCCCCTAGCCTTCAGGCTAGGGCACCCCGAGGCTTTAGGCTCGGGCTCCCCTGGCGCTAAGGCCAGGGCTCCCCTAGCCTTCAGGCTAGGGCACCCCGAGGCTTTAGGCTCGGGCTCCCCTGGCGCTAAGGCCAGGGCTCCCCTAGCCTTCAGGCTAGGGCACCCCGAGGCTTTAGGCTCGGGCTCCCCTGGCGCTAAGGCCAGGGCTCCCCTAGCCTTCAGGCTAGGGCACCCCGAGGCTTTAGGCTCGGGCTCCCCTGGCGCTAAGGCCAGGGCTCCCCTAGCCTTCAGGCTAGGGCACCCCGAGGCTTTAGGCTAGGGCTCCCCTGGCGCTAAGGCCAGGGCTCCCCTAGCCTTCAGGCTAGGGCACCCCGAGGCTTTAGGCTAGGGCTCCCCTGGCGCTAAGGCCAGGGCTCCCCTAGCCTTCAGGCTAGGGCACCCCGAGGCTTTAGGCTAGGGCTCCCCTGGCGCTAAGGCCAGGGCTCCCCTAGCCTTCAGGCTAGGGCACCCCGAGGCTTTAGGCTAGGGCTCCCCTGGCGCTAAGGCCAGGGCTCCCCTAGCCTTCAGGCTAGGGCACCCCGAGGCTTTAGGCTAGGGCTCCCCTGGCGCTAAGGCCAGGGCTCCCCTAGCCTTCAGGCTAGGGCACCCCGAGGCTTTAGGCTAGGGCTCCCCTGGCGCTAAGGCCAGGGCTCCCCTAGCCTTCAGGCTAGGGCACCCCGAGGCTTTAGGCTAGGGCTCCCCTGGCGCTAAGGCCAGGGCTCCCCTAGCCTTCAGGCTAGGGCACCCCGAGGCTTTAGGCTAGGGCTCCCCTGGCGCTAAGGCCAGGGCTCCCCTAGCCTTCAGGCTAGGGCACCCCGAGGCTTTAGGCTAGGGCTCCCCTGGCGCTAAGGCCAGGGCTCCCCTAGCCTTCAGGCTAGGGCACCCCGAGGCTTTAGGCTCGGGCTCCCCTGGCGCTAAGGCCAGGGCTCCCCTAGCCTTCAGGCTAGGGCACCCCGAGGCTTTAGGCTCGGGCTCCCCTGGCGCTAAGGCCAGGGCTCCCCTAGCCTTCAGGCTAGGGCACCCCGAGGCTTTAGGCTCGGGCTCCCCTGGCGCTAAGGCCAGGGCTCCCCTAGCCTTCAGGCTAGGGCACCCCGAGGCTTTAGGCTCGGGCTCCCCTGGCGCTAAGGCCAGGGCTCCCCTAGCCTTCAGGCTAGGGCACCCCGAGGCTTTAGGCTCGGGCTCCCCTGGCGCTAAGGCCAGGGCTCCCCTAGCCTTCAGGCTAGGGCACCCCGAGGCTTTAGGCTCGGGCTCCCCTGGCGCTAAGGCCAGGGCTCCCCTAGCCTTCAGGCTAGGGCACCCCGAGGCTTTAGGCTCGGGCTCCCCTGGCGCTAAGGCCAGGGCTCCCCTAGCCTTCAGGCTAGGGCACCCCGAGGCTTTAGGCTCGGGCTCCCCTGGCGCTAAGGCCAGGGCTCCCCTAGCCTTCAGGCTAGGGCACCCCGAGGCTTTAGGCTCGGGCTCCCCTGGCGCTAAGGCCAGGGCTCCCCTAGCCTTCAGGCTAGGGCACCCCGAGGCTTTAGGCTCGGGCTCCCCTGGCGCTAAGGCCAGGGCTCCCCTAGCCTTCAGGCTAGGGCACCCCGAGGCTTTAGGCTCGGGCTCCCCTGGCGCTAAGGCCAGGGCTCCCCTAGCCTTCAGGCTAGGGCACCCCGAGGCTTTAGGCTCGGGCTCCCCTGGCGCTAAGGCCAGGGCTCCCCTAGCCTTCAGGCTAGGGCACCCCGAGGCTTTAGGCTCGGGCTCCCCTGGCGCTAAGGCCAGGGCTCCCCTAGCCTTCAGGCTAGGGCACCCCGAGGCTTTAGGCTCGGGCTCCCCTGGCGCTAAGGCCAGGGCTCCCCTAGCCTTCAGGCTAGGGCACCCCGAGGCTTTAGGCTCGGGCTCCCCTGGCGCTAAGGCCAGGGCTCCCCTAGCCTTCAGGCTAGGGCACCCCGAGGCTTTAGGCTCGGGCTCCCCTGGCGCTAAGGCCAGGGCTCCCCTAGCCTTCAGGCTAGGGCACCCCGAGGCTTTAGGCTAGGGCTCCCCTGGCGCTAAGGCCAGGGCTCCCCTAGCCTTCAGGCTAGGGCACCCCGAGGCTTTAGGCTAGGGCTCCCCTGGCGCTAAGGCCAGGGCTCCCCTAGCCTTCAGGCTAGGGCACCCCGAGGCTTTAGGCTAGGGCTCCCCTGGCGCTAAGGCCAGGGCTCCCCTAGCCTTCAGGCTAGGGCACCCCGAGGCTTTAGGCTAGGGCTCCCCTGGCGCTAAGGCCAGGGCTCCCCTAGCCTTCAGGCTAGGGCACCCCGAGGCTTTAGGCTAGGGCTCCCCTGGCGCTAAGGCCAGGGCTCCCCTAGCCTTCAGGCTAGGGCACCCCGAGGCTTTAGGCTAGGGCTCCCCTGGCGCTAAGGCCAGGGCTCCCCTAGCCTTCAGGCTAGGGCACCCCGAGGCTTTAGGCTAGGGCTCCCCTGGCGCTAAGGCCAGGGCTCCCCTAGCCTTCAGGCTAGGGCACCCCGAGGCTTTAGGCTAGGGCTCCCCTGGCGCTAAGGCCAGGGCTCCCCTAGCCTTCAGGCTAGGGCACCCCGAGGCTTTAGGCTAGGGCTCCCCTGGCGCTAAGGCCAGGGCTCCCCTAGCCTTCAGGCTAGGGCACCCCGAGGCTTTAGGCTAGGGCTCCCCTGGCGCTAAGGCCAGGGCTCCCCTAGCCTTCAGGCTAGGGCACCCCGAGGCTTTAGGCTAGGGCTCCCCTGGCGCTAAGGCCAGGGCTCCCCTAGCCTTCAGGCTAGGGCACCCCGAGGCTTTAGGCTAGGGCTCCCCTGGCGCTAAGGCCAGGGCTCCCCTAGCCTTCAGGCTAGGGCACCCCGAGGCTTTAGGCTAGGGCTCCCCTGGCGCTAAGGCCAGGGCTCCCCTAGCCTTCAGGCTAGGGCACCCCGAGGCTTTAGGCTAGGGCTCCCCTGGCGCTAAGGCCAGGGCTCCCCTAGCCTTCAGGCTAGGGCACCCCGAGGCTTTAGGCTAGGGCTCCCCTAG
>NW_027457801.1:0-64321 GCF_050624435.1 Tenrec ecaudatus
AGGGGAGCTGCCAAAGCAGATACCTACACTTTATCTGGGATTGTAGGTTGTAGTACCAAAGTTTTTATTTGCCCGGGAGGCACTGAGTAAATTTTTTTTCTTCTGAAAACAGGACAATATGTAAGTAAGTTTGGAGACATATGTAGCTGGATCTGAAAGTCCTCTTACCTTGCAGTTTTCTTTGGTAGAGATAGACTTGTTCTTAATGAAACCCATGACAGTCAGTGTCACAAGTGACTTCTGAGGAGAGGCCAAACAGCTAAGTCAAGGCCAGCCTACCGTTCTCTTAAATGCTGTCTCATGCTCTCATCTGCTCTGACGTGTTTGCTCAGGGGCATGTGGCAGCCACTGGGCGGGCCTTACCATTGGCACTGAAAATCATTGTAGGGGATATTAGAGGATTTACATCAAGAAGACCTGACTTCCTGGCCATTGCTCGGGGGCCACAGTTCCCAAGACAATCAGTGTCAAGGGCAAAACAAAATAAAACATGACGAGGCCTCTGGGGCTGGGTTGAGCTGGATATGTAACCAAAGCCCCCTTCTACCAGGATCTTCCCAAGAGGAGATTGCTCTTTTCCATAGCTAAACAATTTTGTTTAACACACGTTCTGCTGGGGAACCTTCTGGGAAGCAGAAGAAAATAAATCTGCCTTCCTTTGAATTAAGCTGGGTTGGGTCCAAGCCCTGTGTAGTGTGTATTCTTATCATAACATCTAAAGGAGTCTCATTTCACCATTCTTAGCTATTAAAAAAAAAGTTCCAGGCACAATATTTCAATTTAAAATTACACACCAGGAGTAGTTCATATTTAATACACTTTATACAGGTATTACAGGTACAAGGGACGTACTTGTTAACTGCCAGGTTGCTGGCTTGAACCAACCAGCTACTCCACAGGAGGTACTGTGTTTCTGTGAAGATTTTCAGCTTGGAAGCCCACTGGGAGAGCTCTCCTCTGGCTTGAGTCTGAAGGTGCTTGACAGCAGTAGCCTTTTGTTTTTATAGAGGTATAAAGCTTTCTTTCTTTCTTTTTTTTTCTCGGTATAAAGCTTTTTAGAACAACAAAAACAATTCCTTTTGGAAGTAAGCCAGAGATAAAACCACAAGTTACATGCTTTACTTTTTTTCTGTCCTGCTGCTGGCAGCCACCCTTTCATCGATTGTGCACACCAGCATGGTGGTGAAGTGGTGAACTCTGCGCTCTCACTCCCCTGGCTACACACTCGGTCTCCTCACTCATCGTGTGGCTTCACCCAACGCACGGAGCCTCCTGCAGGCTCCTCACCCTGTGTGTGTAAAAGTGCGAAGGAGACAGACTTCCTCAGAGCTGTGCTTTAGAGAGAATCCTCCTCACATTCTCAGCACCGCCTTGAATAGGGCAGCACTGCACATGACATCTACTTGATGATTGTTGATGGTGTGGTGGTGTGTTTGTACGGATAAAAAAAGAGCCCTGAATGGTTATGTAACAAGTAAGGGAATAAATAGATCTTCCTTCATCCACCTTCATCTTTCATTGTTCTATCACTCTCTGATTGCAATATTAGAGGCTAAAATGGGCAGAATTCCCACCTCTGAACAAAGTTTGTGCACATGGGTGTGCATGCTTGTGTGTCCATGTGAGTGTGCCTGTACAATGTGTGTGCACGTGTGTGTGCACATGTGCACTGGAGCCTGGCAGCAGCAGGGGAGGCGCCTGTCTCTGTTCAGCAGTATCTGACGGCTGCTGCAGGTGTAATGAGAAGTGATTGGTGATCTGTTCAGGGAGCTCCTGGGGTGGACTCAGGGAAGGAGCAGCAAAGAAGACATACTCATCTCCCCCATATGTAGATGAGGTGATGGAGGTGGGCGGTAGAGGAGCAGCTCCTTAGTAATGAGATCACAGGGGAAAGGCCTTGGATGAGGTGCCAGACATCCCTGCTTTCCCAGAGAGGGTGGGGACTGGGAACGAGGCTGCATCCTGCCTAATCAGTTACAGTTGCTCTGTCGCTCTGGGGAGGGAGGCAGATGAGGCAGGGAGCTTCCGGAATCTCTCATCTCCAGTCCTTCTAGGTGGATGTGGGAGCGTGTGAGGACGGCCACACTGGAGGGTCAGGGTTGATCGCCTTGCAGTGTGGAGCCCGGCCTGGACCTGCGTTGTGCAGGGTGACCAAGGAGCTCTGAGGGCAGGGTTCTGGGTGGGGGCTTTGTCTACTAAGACCCACAGCCGCGCCCTGTGTCGCAATGTTGGCATGCAATGTGCAAAGACTTGAGACAATGTGAAATGGACCATCCACTTCACTTGGAAAGACAGGAGGGCTGAAAATCAGATTGGGAGATCTGATCTCGTTTGCTGCACAGTTGTGAGAGGAGATATTCCTGGCTTCTCTCATGTTGGGAACCGGGCATAATCAGCCTGACAAAACCAAGGCCATATTGCCTGCCCAGCAGGGCTAAAGCCACGTCACCTCAACCTTATCTTACCCTGACACACACCAGATGGCCCACCCTTGTCTGCTCCAGCACCGGACATTCCAACTGCAGACTTGCGGCCGCCTGCCCTGTGTGCTCTACACCCCCGCCCTTCCTTTTTTTTTATCTCCCCTTTGAACTCCCTTGTTTGCCTCACCCTTTATAGAGAGGCTTGTGTAGCAATAAACTCAGACCTTGACAAGAATCTGCTTGGTCTCGCTCCTCTCTCTCGCCCGTTTCTCTTTCAGGCTGGGTCCTCCTTGGAACCCCTCGAATAACTGAGTCCCGCGGGTTGGGGCACTCTCACACATGAAACTATATTCCTCCTCAGGCATCAAGGAGGTGATACGAATGCTTTGATAACCTAGTATCTGTCAGCTGGGAGGCACAACATAGTGAGAGCCCTTATTAATCACTTGGAGATTAGCTGAGGGGTGGGAGAAGCCAGGCATGAGGCTTTCCAGGGCTGCTCAGCCTGCACAGGAGTCCTTTCCTGGGTTGGACAGAGGTGCTGCCATCTGAAAGCTCAGATAGAGCAGTTGGAAAATTAACTGACCTGGTACAAGATCTATTTACATATATCAAAAGATCCTGGGTAATAACATCTCATGTTTGTGCAGCATGCCACATTTGTCAAAGGGCTTTCTCATTTACTGTCTTACTTGGTCCTCAAACTAAGAGGCCTTTGGGCAGCTATTGCTGTTTAATTTTGGGCGTGGTAACAGCTTTGGGTATAGTACTGGGCTTGGAATCAGGCTGTGCAACCCACAGCAGGTCACTTAGCTGCTCTGGATTGGCTTTCTTCCTCTACGAAGGTCAGCGCTTGGACTAGACCATTTTCCCAGTGGCAGCTCTGCTGACATTTTGGCCAACATCGTTCTTGTGGGGCTGTGTTGTTCCCTGCACCAGGATGGCAGTGGGACTCCCTTCTTCAGAATGTCTCCAGGCATGGCCAAATGTCCCCAGCAGAGCATGCTGCTGGGCTGGCGCACGGCAGGATGATGCACTCAATGAGTTGGATTTTAAGTTTTCAGGTACTTTACATGTCTGCACAGGGAGACTACATCAACAATTACCCAGCAGTCAATGGGTCATCACTGACCCTCTCTATAATTCCAACTGAGATCATGAAGCACCGACTGAGTTTCTGAGCTTAGCACCCTGCATGGCACAAGTTGTTTAGCACTCAGCTACAAACTAAAAGGTTGGCAGTTCAAACCTATCCAGAGGCCTCTTAAACAAAATCCTGGTGGTCTGCTTCAGAAGAGTTGGAGCCATGAACACCCCATGGAGTGAAGAGATATAAACATGAATGTGGATGTGACTCTAGGTATAGCTACAACCGGGAACCATGGAATCAACTACATCATGGAATCAACTTCAACTCCTGGCCTCCTTGTGTGTCCAAGAAGAACTGTGCTCCCCAGGGTCTGGAAAGGCAGCTTGGTCTGAAGTAGATTTGCAGGCCCTTCTTTCTAGGTGCCGCTGGGTGGCCTCAACCTTCCAAGCATGCTATTAAAAGCCAATCCGTCACCTGTGTGCATCACTGAAGACACACAGACACAGGGAGCAATGCCCTGGCTGGGGCACTGGAACAGCGCTGGCATGCAGTGAGTGCTGCCCAGTTAGCGAACAGGTCTTCCCTTGGTACTTTCTCAGGTCTGTGTGAAGCTTTCTAAGCATCCAGAGTTCTCGGCCTGATTCTGCTGCCAACTTGCAGTGTGGCTTCGAGCTAGTCTCTTGCCCTCTCTGGGCTTGATAACAAAAGCAGGGCAGGCCAGCCACAAATATCGTGTGGCTAGCAGGGGAAAGCAGTTGAGGACACAATTGCAGATGGAGTTCATCCTTTGGACTCATCGCCCCTCCTCCCTAACACCCCCCCCCCCACTACACACACACACCTTTTCAACTGCACCAGATGGGTTTTAACTTTCCGGCACCAGAAAAGCAGACCTTGAGTTTTTTCCTTTATGGAATGTAGGCCATCCCTGCTTATGTGTCACATTCAGTCCTCGTTCTTCTCCCTACTCTTGTCCCTCCTCCAGTCATCAACAAGTGACTGCAGGGCGGTTTCCCAGCAGGGCTGTGCTCAAAGATTCATAATGCTGGGTTTTCCTTTAGTTCTCCACAGTCTTGGGCTTGGAACAATCCAGGCATTACCTTATCAAATGCTCATTTTAGGGGGGAAGGACGGGGGCACTGGAAACACCGTATGGGCTCAATCCTTTTCTGCACGTGTGTGAGGGGTTTCCAGGAGTTCGAATTTCAACTTAAGTGATTTATTTTTTGTTGTTTAATCGCGTGCCTGTCATCTGCTGGACATTTCTTCTACAGTGTTTTGTTGTTGTTAACCCCATTTCTAAGATCAGAGATAGAAGGGTCAGGCACAATAGGCAGTTAAATTGACTCAATCTGGGGTGTGAACCTGCTTCTGTCTGGTTCCTCATAGCCCTCAGTCATTTTAATGCAGGTGTTGTGAAGGGTGTGGGTTCAGCAGCCACACACTGCCTCATCTCGCCTCCTCGTTGATAGGCTGTGTACCCTTATGTGAGTTGTTTAATCTCCTACCAAGCTTGTGAGAGCACTACTTTTATTAGCTTCATTTTACCGAGACTGTGAGAGGTCAGGGGAGTGAAGGCTTACATATTGCCAGGCATATAATATGCTAATGATAGTCAAGATATATAACTAAGCATTTCTCTGTTCTTGGTTCTGTCAGTACCTGGTGTGGCCACAAAGGAGAAACCTGGTTTCCTGCTATTTTGAGCATCTAGTGTGAATGGCAGGAGATAAGTCACAAGCTAATGAACCCTTGTGGTGTAGTGGTTAAGCACCCTGGGCCCGGCTATCAAAAGATATAGTGTCCAGGGTCTTAAAGACTGGAAGATAAACAAGGGGCCATCTAGCTAAGAAACAACAAAGCCCACATGGAAGAAGCCACCAGCCTATCTCGACATGATCGCTGAAGACAAAGCGGGTGCATAAGCAAATGCGGGCATGTTTTCCTGATGTGCACTCACCCTTTACATAAAACTCTCTCTTATACATACGCGTTTCTGTGGATTTGTTTCGCTAAGGCACCCAGACTAACATAAGCAGCATGGAACGCATTTAAGAAGCCTAGACAAGGGCAGGGCAGGATATTTGGAGGGACTGGATCCAGAATTAGAGAGGAAGGGGTCCTGGAGGTGAAACGGGCTGCTAGCTCCCTGTCCCAAGGGGGACAATGAGACTGCTGGCTCCCATGAAGATTTACAGTCTTGAAAACTCCATATAGGGTCACTGTGGTTGGAATCCACTGGACGGCAGTGGCCTTTTGGGATTGAAGGTGGAAGCCACCAAAGAGCCTGCGGGGAGTGTGTGAACTTCTGGAATACAGCGAACAACCTCTGCACATCTGCTTTTCGTGCTGCCCAAGTCATGCATTGACATTTGTCCAAAAGTGAACCATCACAGCTGCTCTCTCAGGAAGCTGGGGGCTGAGCCCGCTGGTTCCACTCTGTCAGCATTTCTGGTCCGGGTACCTGCCCTCTGCCCCGGCACAGGCAATGGGCTTTTGGAAGCAGTGCTCCCTGGGTAGTGGGTGTGATTTGGCTCCTCTGGCCTAACATGATGAATGCTGAGAGGGGGTGGATACTAGGGGGTTAAGCTCCCTGACCTTTCCCTAGCCCAGGGGAAAACTTACTATTTAAAGTAAGTTTTAGACAGAATCTTTAGAAAGATAAATTGTTTACTTAATGTACACAATTACTCCCCAACACATCTGTTTTGTGTCTGCTCAACTCAACCTCATAGGCTATGGATGACCTTGAGCAAGTTTTTAAAGTCACAATGGGTTTCTACCAGGATTGAGAGTTCAGCTCTCTCAACTCTCCAACTGGTTATTAGCACCATAGTCTCATTTCTATTTATGGATTTACTTTGTTTGAGGGAAAAAAGACTCCCAATTCAACTATATTTTATTAGGAACTCCTTTGCTATCTTTTACACAAGAAAAAGGCACAAACCGCTGTTCTGGATGAAGGAGAGCATCCGCATGAGGCCCCAATGGTGTCGGAAGGACCCACAGCCACAGTTACTTAAATAAAATGACACTCATTCTGTCCTGCTGACTCTGACTCATAGTGACTCTGTGTAGGGATCCTGAAGTTGCTACCTTTACAGGAAGCAATAACCTCATCTTTCTCCTGTGGAATGACTAGTGGCTTTGAAACAGCGACCTTGCTGTTAATAGTCCAACACTATCCAGCATCACCACCTGAGCTCCTAAAAGCTTAAATGAGACATGGAAAACAAACACCTTTGTCACAAAACTGTCCCTGAAGACGGATCAATTCATGGAGTTGCGGGAGGGCCTGTGAGAGCATGAGCGGGACCTTCATTGGGATGTGCACACGACCGTATATCGCTGAGTCTGGCCCGGGGAGTGGACGCAAGCACACTGCCTGATGGACAAGCTTTCTACTGCCAGTCGGCAGTAGGAAAGAACTCAATGGTGGCTGAATGTGTGGCCCCTCAAAATGGATTTAGGGTCTCCACATAGACTCTCACTGTGAGCCACAGCCTATTGCTCAAAATTTAAGCTCAAATATGACTTGAATGCCTAACATTCTGTTTCCTTAAACTAGAGTACTGCCAGGATCAACTAGAGGCCTGGATGACCTATCAGGTCTGAACAACGATCTCAAATCACTTCACATGATCCATTCCACCAGTCATGTCACCAGTCACGCCTCCTCACTTACCCATTCCAGAGACTGTGCCTGTATAACCTATCGACTAACACATTCCCACATGTCGTGATTATGAAACCAACCATCATGCTGGAATAAGGACCAATCACGATGTAAGGGGCAGGGTCAGTGGGAAAGCAAGATAGGGGCTGAGGGGAGCCAAGAGGGTCCCGTCACTCAATCCCTAAACCTGATCTAATGTCACTAGACTGGGGTCTTCCTCACATCTCAAGGGCACCCGATTCATGATTGAAGTGAATTGTGTTTATTCAATCTTTGTTCTGCTTGCCGTCCTGCTATGCTGCCTCCTCTTCTTGCTTTATGTTGTGGTGACAAATGGCTTGAGAGGGATTTGACATAGGGAGAAAGCCCACCCACATCAACTGTCACCAGAAGCAGACACTAAGTTCATTTCTCTCACCTCACAGAACTATGCACATCAGACACTGGTAGAGCTGCCAGGAAGGGGAACCCTTAGTGCAGTGGTTCTCACCCTGTGGGTTGCGACCCCTTTGGGAGTCATATGACCCTTTCACAGGGCTCGTCCAATTCATAACTGTAGCAAAATTACAGTGATGAAGTAGCAAGAAAATCATTTAATGGTCAGGGGGTCACCACAACAAGAGGACCTGTATTAGGAAGGTTGAGAACCACTGCCTGAGTGTGCTTAGGACTTTGCTGCCCTCAGGGTCACCAGACATTCCTGAAGGCAGAGTCACTGCAGGAAGCCCTTCTGGGAAATGCCCTGAAGCCAGGTCTCAACCAACTCCATCCACCCTCACCCTCCTAGATCCTAATCATAGGCCGCTTGGAAATGCTCTCTGCCACTTCAAAGACTGTAAGTCCATGGGAGCAGAAAGCCTCCTCTTTCTCCCTTGGAGTGGTGGCTGGTGAGTTCAAACTGCTCACCTTCTGGCTAACAAAACCCACAGACCAGCTCCCCCTGAGCTCATTTTGGTTTGCCGCACAGCACACATTGTTGGGAACCTTCTGAAGTAGCTGTGCCATGTGCAGGTTGGGGGATTTCGCACAAGATGCAGAATTCCACCCTCTTTTGGCAAAAATAATTTTTGCAATAGCATTGTATTCTCTTCTGGATCTGAGTAGCAGCTACTCTCATGCAGTCCTAGCACATACATGCATGCACAGTCCTCCCAACTCCCTAAGGTCTTATGCCGAGTCTGCTCCATGCTTTCCTGTGTCCTATGTGGCGCTGTAGGCACCCAAGGCATGGGCTCTGCAGCCTGGGTTCAAATCTCTCCTTTCCACTTCCTCACTGTGTGGTCATAGGCTCATGACTTTATCATCCTGTGCCACTGATTTTTCATCTGTAAAATGAGGCAAGAATAGAGTCCACACATAGGCTTGTTAAGTGAAATAATTGAATTATTATATACAAAAAGCTTAGAACATTGCTCGGCATCTTGCAAATACTGTTAGGTAGCTTAGCATAGGGACTGGATCATCCATTACATATGCTCAGGTTCAAACTTTCGGCCAGGAAGGGGTGGTGCACCTAGGTGGTTGTTACACCTGGATTGGCCCATCTGGGCCAGGTGAATTCAATCCAGCCAATGGGGTTGACCAGGACCATCAACCATGCCTCCCTATGGAGGAATTGAAAAGGCAGGATCTTGACCTCTCCGATGTCTCCCTTCACCCACTTTTCTGTTGTCCGTCCCCCAGGGAGGAGGTCACATGTAGATACTTGTAATCGGTTCCCTCTTTCCAATCCACCCTCCCGCTACCCTCCCAATATCACCACTCACAAATTATCAAGGTTTCTTGAGGGATGGGGGAGCGGGGAGGAAGGGGTAAAAATGAGGACTTGATTGATGCCAAGGGCTTATGTGGAGGCAAATGTTTTGAGAATAATGAGGGCAGTGAGTGTACAATGTGCTTTACACAATTGATGTATGTATGGATTGTGATAAGAATTGTATGAGCCCCTAATAAAACGATTTCAAAAAAAAAGAAAAGAAAGAAAAGGCAGGATCCTGGAGCCCACGTAGTGACTTTCTCTCCAGCAGCTTCTAGGCAAGCTGTGCAGGGGTGAGGGGCCCTGAGGTGCCTGTGTAAACCTGAAACTTCTTCTCTCAAAAAACTCACTTGGATCACAATCCAGGCTGCGGAGTGAATTCTTTCTCTCGCGAAGCCAAGGACTGAGGTATATTTCTCCCACGAGAGATCTAACAATAGTATCTCTTATTATATCATTAGGAGCCCTGGTGGTGTAGTGGACTATGCATTAACCTGCTAATCGCAAGGTCAGGGGTTTGAACTGACTAGCCCCTCCGTGGGAGAAATATGAGGTTGTCTATTTCTGTAAGGCAATCGTTCTCAACCTTCTGAATGCCGCCACCCTTTAATACAGTTCATGTTGTGGTCACCTGCAACCATAAAATTATTTTCATTGCTACTTTATAACTGTAATTTTGCTATCATTATGAATTGGATGACCCCTGTTAAAGGGTTATTTGATCCCCAAAGGGGTCGCGACCCACAGGTTGCGACCCCTGCTGTAAGGATTTAAAGTCTCAAAACCCCAAAGGGGCAGATCTTTGTCCTATTGGGAGTCAATAAAATGGTAGTTAGGTTTTTTTCTGCATCAGTATCAGATTCTGGTGGCAATCTCAGTCATCCTGCATTGTGGTCTGGTTTGAACTCCGGAAATGACTGCCCTGGTTTGAGGTGAGGGCCACGGTGCTTCAGTGGTAGACCTCTCATCGTCTTTCACCGGGAAGACCCGGGTTTGATTTGCAGCCAATGTGCCCCAGACTGTCAGTGAAGGTTTGTGTGTTGCTACGACACTGAGGCTTCAGTGGTGTTTCCAGACTGAAACAGAATAATGAAGAAAGACCTGATCATCCCCATCCACACATTGACCTATGGCCCACCACTGTTGGCTTCCTCTCCCAGTCCTGGTGGTAGCACAGATTGGCACAGTTTGCTCCACTGCCCATGAGGTGCCCATGAGAGGCTGAGTCGACAACCACAGTCAAGATTAACAGCTTAAACTCCATTCTGGGTCTATGGAAACAAGAACAACCTTCTGAAATGAGGTCACATTGCTATTTGGGACTGGGAGGATGCCTTTGTGATATGGATTGCACTCTGGATCCCGAGGGGGACTTTTAAACACAGCCACATAGCAGCTCCGGAAATTGTCATAGTGAGAAGGCAGGTTAAAAAAAAAAAAAAAAAGCTTTTACTGGCTTGCTCAAAGGAGGCTGCGGGTAGATTGTGGGGTGGAAAACTCCTCTGGAAATGAAAAGTTTTTTTCCTTACATATGCATCATTTCTTCTGGTCCTGAAAGAAAACACAAAGCAGACGAGAGAAGGAAACGGAGACTAGCAGTCATCTTGTTGGTATTCCCACAGCACCCCCTCCTTAAGCACTTGCTGCCATCTCATCCAACTCCACTCAGTGTATTTACACCCGGCAATGATGCAGAAATGTCTGCGTACTCCAGTTTGATTGTAGTCGGGCAACGTTTATGGCTTTGACATTCAACTGAGCATGGCAGGACGTCTAGAAACAATTATAACCAGCACCTGCTCTGTCTGTGCTGTGGGCAGGCAGTGACGGATTCCCAGCCTCTGGAACACTAGTGTTCCCTCCCAGCTCAGGATAATGATGGTGCCACTCGGCCCCCTTGTTGTCTGGGGAGCTCAAGGAGCTCTCCTCTGAAACCTCAACTTATGGGCATTTCTTTAAGTGAAGACATCAAATTAGTGACTGGAAAGGAAGGCGTAGGAGATGATTATTGGCCACAAGACAAGCCTCAACCGCCTCCAGAGAGCATGTCTCCTAAGTACCAAGTCGGCGGCGACAGCTAGGGGGCCCTGGGTCACCGGGTGGTGTTGAGCGGGGACTCTGGGGCCCCGGCGTGGGACGCTGGCGGGTGCAAGTTCAAGAGGGTCAGGGGCTGATGCCTCCCCACGCCCCTGCCCTCCCCCAGCAAGGGCGCTCTGGGGTGCTTGGTCCTTGAGGCCCCGGCTGGCGGGGCCGCCCACGGTCAAGGCTTCGGGCACAAGCGCAGGTGTGCTGAGGCCTGCGCCTTCCGGGGGTCTGGGCTCAAGCAGGTGGTCGCGGCGGCTCCGCGGGCGGGCGGGCGCCCAGCAGGATGACCAACGACCCCCGGCGCGTCGCCGGCACCCAGCGCCCGGGCGTAGAGGCGGGCGGGGGGGCTGCGCTCCGCTGCCGCCAGGGCCCCCTCCTTCCGCGCCCCCCCCCCCGCGCCAGGTGAGCCCGGCCTGGGCCTCGGCGGGCGGCGGGGCTGCCCTCTCGCCGCCCTCCAGCGCCCCTCTCGCCGCCCTCTAGGGGCCGGGCCGCGCCGAGCCGGGCGGCCGCCGGCCGGGGCTGGGGGTTGGGAGGGGCGGGGGTCACGGGCGGGTCGCTCGTTCGGCCGCTGGCGGGGGGCGTGGCCGGGCGGCCGCGCGCGAGGCCGGGCCATCGGCCGCCACGCCCTCGGGCTCAGACTCCGACTCCAGCTCGGCTTGCCCTGGCGGCGGTGGCGCCGTGAGGAGGAGTCCGCGCTCCTCTGTGCTGGCGGCGGCGGCCGGCTCCAGGCCGGGTTTTGGCGCCGCCCGCCTGCTACCTCCTGGCGGCTCCTGAACTCCAGCCCCCTCTCTATCAGCCTCTCGCTCTGTCTCAATATGTCTCAAGATGGCGGCCAATGTGGGATCGATGTTTCAATATTGGAAGCGCTTTGATTTACAGCAGCTGCAGGTCAGGCTTCTCTCTCGGCCTCTCGCTCGGGGGTGGGGGCTGCAGGCGGTCGCGCCCTCCCCGGGGACGCCGGGCTGCCTTGCCGCCGGGGAGCCGCGGCGGAGGGGAGGAGGGGGGTGCCGGGGAAATCGGGGCCGACTCGGGGACAAGTCCCTCTCACTCCCCGGCCCCCATTGATAACTCGCTTGATCGGAAATTGATCCTCTTTGTTCAATTCATCGATCAGCCCAACATGGCGCCGGCAGCCGCCGCCGCCGCCACTGCTGCCCCTGGTGTCTGCCCCCTCCCCTGGCGCCCCCGGCCCCGAGCCGCCGCCGCCGCCGCCGCCGCGGGACCGGGAAGGGGGCGGCCCCAGGCGCCAGCGGGGTGCGCAAAAAAAAAACAAAAAAAAAAGAACCTGAGGAAAGTTGTGTTTTTCATTGCTGTCTCATACCCTGTATTCTTTTATCTCCTCTCTGAGATCCTTCTGTAAGGGGATGTCCAGTGCACTGGAATTAGGTTTTGGGTCTTTACCCGGCCGTCCCCTCTCATTCTCCATGATAAGATTTTTTTGTTCTCATGATGCCTGTTGCCTTATCCCTTTGAAACTTTGTGATCACACAGGCTGGTATGCTTCCTCCATGTGGGCTCTGTTGCTTCTGAGCTAGATGGTTGCTTCTTTACCTTCAAGCCTTTAAGACCCCACACGCTATATCTTTTGGTAGCTGGACACCATCGGCTTTCTTCATCACATTTGCTTATGCAGCCGCTTTGTGGTCAGTGATCGTGTAGGGAAGGTGAGCATCGTTTAATGCCAATTTAATAGAACAATGTTCTTGCAATGAACGAGTCCTTGAGCGGAGACCCTATGTCCACCTGCTACCTTAATACTAAATCTATAAACATATGGACATAGATCTATTTCCCCATGCCCCTTTGTAAATATATGTACATGCCTTTATTTAGACATCTATAACTGGCCCTTGCTTCCCAGCTCACTCTTCTATACCCTTTGATTTTCCTCTTGTGCCCACTGCCATGCTCAGTCTTCCTTTTGGTTTCAGTAATTACTCTTGGTTACATTACCCTTGATCACGCCCTACCAGGCCTCGTGCATCCCCCTCACCACCGATTTCCATCACTTTTTGTTCCCTTGTCTCTGGGTTTCTTTACACCACTTCCTTTCCCCCCACCGTGCTCACTCCCATGCCCAATGGAAAGGGCCGGTCACATGTTTACTCCTCCAGATTGTTCATCCAGCCTCTCTTAATTAGACAGACCTGTAAAATTAATAACATGCACAAAATAAGACTGAGCAAAACCAAGCAGCGAAAAGAAAAAAACAAACAAAAATGTAAACAAAACCCAACCAAAATCCAATGACACTAAAAGAAAACAACACTAACCAAGAAAGAAAAGTACAAGGACTGTGTGGTGAACTTTAAGAGTGTTTTCCTGTCCAGTCTGTTGGGGCACCGAGCCCTGACCACAAAGTCCACCTTTGGCATTCCCCGGGGACTTTGATGCTCCATTTTCTTTCCCTTCCGCTGCACTCTCTTAGTGTCATGCCTCGAGGTGGCAGGATCAGTTCGGGCGCAGCTCCCACACTGTGTCTCCAGTGTTGTCCCCTCTAGGGCTATGGGTCTTTGAGGGACGTTTCTCATCATGGGGCTGCCCGTGTGGTCTTCTCTGTGGACTGGCTTCTCTGATTGGGAACATCATCCTCAAGGTGTATTGGGCCAGGATGTGCTCCTTTCTCCCCTCCTCCCCCTTGTTCTGCCCTGTGTTCTCTGATCAGATATGTCCCTCTCCGCGAGCTGCAGATCCGGTGCCATCCTGTGAAATACAATCTTTGGGGGCTGCAAGGATGTTGGTGGGTGGGTGTCAGCTCAGATCTTTTGGGAGTCCAGGAGATATTGACTGTTCGATGGGCACAGTTCTGTGGGGCACCGTGCTCTTGGTCCAGACGCTGATTGTGAATATGACTTTGTTTTTAACCAGTTGTGTGTCTCTGGGTCAACTGCTGTGTGTTTTTGAGTGAGTTTTCTCATCTGGAAAGTAAATGTACTGGATTATCCAGACTCCCATGTCAGCAAGTTATCGAGAGGAGTTAATCAGAGGCTATTTCATATAGTGTGTACCTGCGCGCTGCAATCTAGACCTGGGGTGGCAATTATGAGCTCAGGATAGAGATGGTGTCCAGGAGGTAACATACGTGGCTCCATATTGAAACAGGAAGCCCACTGTGGAGATTTGGTCCTTCCGTTGATGTCCACTGGCCACCTAGTCTCCTGCTATAACTGCTTCACTGGCTCAGCAGCTGAGCCAGGAGCCAGTGCCATCATAACCAGGTGGCTACCTCGGAAAAAGGGCAGATAGATATTTGTTATCTTGTTGTCTTGGGGAGCCCACCTAACCTCCATGCAAACCTTCTGGTGTGAGTTATCTGTGGAAGGAATCATAGGCTCACAGTAATTCACATCTTTCTTTTTGACAATGTGCCCGTATTCCTTTCTGAACCTGAGAAGGTGGCCCCTGTGTCCACCAAGAAATTTACTGGCTGGCCTCCTACATGGAGAGTTAGCCTGGGCTTTTGGCGGCAAAGTGAAACAGAGCCCTGACCCCTTTATTCAGCTTCTTCAAGCATTATTGTCTCTTGCTTGGGTCTCTCTAGGTGCAGATGAGGCCCGTCCACTCTAGTGGAGGGTCGTGCACCTCTCCTGGGGTTTTCAAAGCACTGATTTTTCCAGTGTCGTTCTTTCCTGCAGTAGGCACATTGATCCTTCCCCATGGCTTGGCGGTGCCCACAGGTTAGTCTCTCCGTGAGTGGGCCATGCTCTCCTTTTCCTGAGTCTCTAGGGTCTCTCATGGCAATTTCTAGTATTTTAGCTAGTTTCTTTGTCTCTGTCGTGCTAGGGTCATCTCTGTTGTTATACATTCAATGAGCCACTTGTACCAAATCACTAAGATTTTTCCCTTCAAACCATTCCAACTTCTTTTTCATGTCTGAGGCAGACTGACTGAGTCATAAAGGCAATACTTATTGCCCTCCTGTTCTCGGGGCCTCCGGGCCGTGAAGGGTATAAAGCCCATAGGCTTCCATCAGCCACTCTAGAAAGGCAGGCGGACATTCTCTTATAAGAGCCTGAAAATTCTCACTGACCTTAGATAAATTCATAGGTTTCCTAGCTCTTCCGCAGAGGGTCATGTAAGAGCAACGGGTGATACCTGGTAAAGCCCTCTGGGCCTTGCTAGGAATTGAGATCCCACATTGTTGGTGTAGTGTCCAAAAGAGTTTCTCTCAAGTGGGGAGTGCCCGCTCGCTGACCATCAGGTTCGCTGACTGCTTACTGGGCCTCTGTCTGGAAGGGCTACCCTTCCTCCGTTGTGAACAGCAACTGGAGAAGTTGCTGGCAATCATTCCAGGTGGGCTGATGAGTATGGAAGACATAACAGTACTAGTGTGTGTGTGGGGCTACTGGTTGGGGGTGGGGGTGAGGTTGGGGGGCCGGTGGGAGAGGGAGTTACTCAATAAGGGCATGTTAGAAATTTTCTATTTCTGTCCCCTAGAAACCTTATAGGGCGGGGGTGGAACCAAAGGGTCTGAAGCCTTCTCTCCCACTCCCAGAGTTCTCCTGCAAAATGGTATAAAACCAAGTAGGGGAGAGAGATCGGGAGGGGAGGGAAAAGGAGGGGGAGAGGGAGAGTTTGGGGGAGGGGGACGGAGAGGGATGGGCTCCACCTATGTGGTTTTGGGACCTTGTAACGTTTGTTTTTCCGGTCCTGCCATGTTTCCTGAAACCTTGGAAACAAGGACCCTTTCTTTGAGGGAGGGAGTAAGTCTTTTATATTTGCAGGCTTTTTAGTGGCAATGTCAGCCCACACTTGAATTAAAGGAATCAGATCGGGATGTCCTGGTTCCCCTTAACCATAACTATGACCTCTTAGTAATAGGGGATGGGAAAACTAGTCTTGCGTGGGTCAATCAGGGACTCCTTCTGCCCCATCACTTTTAAACAAATTTTAGTGTCTCCAAGCTTTTGGGTTGAAACCACATCCTCTTGGTGAACACCTAGAGCAGGGGTCCTCAAACTACAACCTGTGGGCCACATGCAGACAGCCGAGGACATTGATCCTTTCTGTCGGGTGTATATGCCCCCTTTTTTTTTAACTTCAAATCAAGATGTGCAGTGTGCACATGAATTTGTTCGTAATTTTTGTTTTTTTTAAACTATAGTCTGTCCCTCCAATGGCCTGAGGGACAGTGAACTGGCCCCCTTGGTAAACAGTTTCAGGACCCCTGCCTTAAGGTATCCTGGACTTAGGGGTTACTAATCTCCCTGCCCTGAAACATCCCTGCTGTTGTGGGAGGCTACCCGCAACCCGTTGTGGGAGGCTACATGGGAATTTGGACCCCGGGTAATTTACAAGCCTTTACTCCAATTGAACCCAAGAAAATTCAAAATAACTTAGGTAGTTACTCTATTTTGGTCACTATTGACTCCTCCTGTACTAGCCCATTATTTCCATTTAACGCTATAACGCGGAATATGATGTTTTAATAGCATTTTAAAAAATGTATATATATATATATATATATATATATATATATATATATATATATATATAACTATGAAAGTCCACAGCAAAAAAAAATAATTTTTTCCCAAAATTATAATTGAAGCAGTATAGGGTTAAAAAGAAGGATGGGTCTTATCAGCGGGTCCAAGACCTTAGCATCATAAATGAATCAGTTTGTACTATTTAAGAGTGTAAAAAAAATTGATGGAGGGATTCAGAGAAAATGGCGACCAGATAGGACCCATCTATCTGGAGCTCCTGCTGCCAGACCAGAAAAATAGGAAATTAGGTGAAGGAAACGGAGAGGTGGAGTTTTTTGTTCCCTTGTCTCTGGAGTTCTTAACACCACTACCTTTCTTCCCACCTCCCTCTCTCGCATGTCCTCCAGGATGTGCAGTTCCGTTTTTTTGTCTCCTCCAGATTGTTCGTTCAGCCTATCTTATTTAGACAGACCTGTAGAGGCAATAACATGCACAAAAACAAGAAAGAACAAAACCAAGCAGCAAAATAAACAAAACAACAAAAATCCAATTACAATAAAAGAAAACAAAGGTCAACAAGATAGAAAAGCTCATAGATAGTTTAAGGACTATGTGTTGGCCTTTAGAAGTGTTTTCTAGTCCAGTCTTTTGGGGCACCAAACCCTGACCCTAAAGTCCACCTTTAGCATTTCCTTGGGATCTTGCTGCTCCTTTTACTTGCTCTTCTGCTGTACCCCCTTAGTGTTATGCCTCGGTGTAGCGAGATCAGTTTGGGGGTAATTCCCACACTGTGTCTCCAGTGTTGTCCCCTCTAGGGCTATGGGTCTTTGAGGGACGTTGTGTCTCGTCGTGGGGCTGGCCATGTGGTCTTCTATGTGAACTGACTTCTCTGAGTGGGAACATCATCCTCAAGGTCTGGTGGGACAGGATGTGCTCCACTCTCCCCTTCTCCCCTTCATCTCTGTGTGCTCTGATCAGATAATGTCTCTGTCCAGGAGATGCAAATTCAATGCTATCCTCTGAAATAAAATCTTTGGGAGGGGTTGTGGGGAATATCTGCTCAGATCTTTGGTGTGTCCAGGAGAGAGGGACTGCTCGGCTGGGCACAGCCACGAGGGGCTCAGAACTCTGGCTCCAGAAAATGGTTGTAAGTTTGGCTTTGTTTTTAACCAGTTGTGTGCCTCTGGGTCAACACCTGTGTTTTTTTGAGTTAGTTTTCTGATCCGAAAAGTAAAGGTACTCCATTGTCCAGACTCCCATGTCACCAAGTGATCGATAGGGGCTAACCAGAGCCTGATTCAAATAGTGTGGATCTGTTAGGTGCCTTCTAGACCTGGGGTGGCGATTCTGAGCCCAGGACAACAATAATGTCCGAGAGGTGATATAGGTGGCTCCATATTGAAACAGGAAGACCACTGTGGAGATTTTGTCCTTCCACTGATGGCCACAGGCCACCGCCTCACGTCCTGCAAAAACAGTTTCCATGGCTCAACAGCCAAGCCAGGGGCCAGTGCCATAAAAATCATATGGCTAACTGGGACAAAGGGCAGACAGATATTTTTTATCATGATGTCTTGAGAAACCCACCTAACCTCCATGCAAATCTTCTGGTGTGAGTTATTTTTGGAAGCAATCATATGCTGACAGTAATTCAAATCTTTCCTTTTGACAATTTGCCTGTACTCTTTTCTGAACCTGAGAAGGTAATCCCTGTGTCCACTAAGAAATTGACTGGCTGGCCTCCTACTTGGACAGTTAGCCTGGGATCCTGGGGACCAAGTGAAACAGAGCACTGACACCTTCATTCAGCTTCTTCAAGCATTATTGTCTCTTGCTTGGGATTTTCTAGGTGTGGATGAGGCCCGTCCTCTCTATTGGAGGGTTGTCTGCTTCTCCTGGGGTATTCAAGGCACTGATTTTTCCAATGTCCTTCTTTCCTGCAGTAGGCACATTGATCCTGCCCCATGGCTTGGCGGTGCCCACAGGTCAGTCTCTCCGTAAGTGGGCCATGCTCTCCTTTTCCTGAGTCTCTGGGGTCTCTCATGGCAATTACTAGTATTTTAACTAGTTTCTTTGTCTCTGTCGTGGTAGGATCATCTCTGTTGTTACACACCCGCTGAGCCACTTGTACCAAATCACTAAGATTTTTCCCGTCAAACCCTTCCCACTTCTTTTTCATGTCTGAGGCAGACTGAGTAATAAAGGCAATACTTATTGCCCTCCTGTTCTCGGGGCCTCCAGGCCGTTAGGGATATAAAGCCCGTAGGCTTCCATCAGTCACTCTAAAAAGGCACGCAGACATTCTCTTGTAAGAGCCTGAAAATTCTCACTGACCTTAGATAAATTCATAGGTTTTCTAGCTGTTCCACTGAGGGCCTGCAAGAGAAACTGGTGATACCTGGTTAGGCCTTCTGTGCCTTGCAAGGAGTTTGGATCTCACATTTTTCGTGCAGTGGCAAAAAGAGTTTCCCTCACATGGGGAGTGCCTGCTGTCTGACCATCATGTCCATTGACTGCTTACTGGGCCTCTCTCTGGCAGGGCTACTGTACCTGTGTTGTGAACAGCACCTGGAGAAGTTGCTGGCAATTTCTGGAGGTGGGCTAATGCATATGGAAAACCGTTTCTATCAAGGAATCAGACCTGCTTTGTCAGAAAAAGGGATTTTGTTGATTCCAATTATACAAATCACTGGAATACAAGGGGATATATACCCAAAAAGGGACTCAGGGGTCTTCCCCAGGTGTTGGGGCTGCTTGCCTTGAGTGTAGAATGGCTGCTGCCGAATCATCCTTCTTGGGGGGTGGGGCGGTCGAGATCCCATACCAGCCCTAGTGTATGTTGGGGTGTGGACTCAGAAAGGAGTTATGAGTATTTCTCTCTCTCCAGCCCCATGCACCTGACAGGGTGGCAGTGATAATGAAGGGTCGTAAGCTAGTTCTCCCACTCCCAGAGTCCTCCTGCAAAAAGGAATAAAGCCGAGACGGAGGGGTATGGGGAGGGGTTGGGGAAGGGCAGCCTCCACCTTAGTGGTTTTAGGACCTTGGGTCTATTTTTTTTCTGGTCCTGCCATGTTTCCTGAAATCTTGAAACAAGAACCCTTTCTGTTGCAGGAGGAAGTAAGTCTTTTGTTTATGCTGGCTTATTAGTGGCAATGTCATTCCACGCATCAATTTTAGGGATCAGATAGGGATGTCCTGGTTCCCCATAAACATAACTATGAACTCTGAGAAATAGGGGAAGGGAAAACGAGTCTTGCATGGGCAAATCAGGAACTCCTTCTGTCCAATCACCTTTAAACAAATTGCGGAGTCTCCAGGCTTTAGGGCTGAAACTACATTCTCTTTGTGAGCGCCTAGAGCAGGGGTCCTCAAACAATAGCCTGTGAGCCACATGCGGATAGCCGAGGACCTTGATCCTGTCCGCCGAGTGTTTGTGCCCCGTTTGTTTGTGTGTTTTTTTTAAACTTCAAAATAAGGTATGTGCAGGAAGCATAGGAATTTGTTCATAGTTTTATTGAAACGATAGTTCGGCCCTCCAACTGATCAGAGGGACAGTGAACTGGTCCCTGTTTAAAGAGTTTAAGGACCCCTGGCCTAGAGAAATCAGAAATCCGTAGTTCTGGGGAGAGCACTCCTGTTAAGGAGGTTTCCTTTCTAAGCAAGCCCAGACAGTGGCAATTGGATCTCGGTGCACCTCGAAATGTTGTAGCCACTCTCCATTCCCAGAAAGAAAACTACTCCGACCGCTGGCAAGTTCAACAGAAAAAGTTTTTTTTCCTGAGCAGCCCCAGTCTAATTGTCCAAAGGTTTTTATACTTTTGCAATGTGCAGGTGTGCAAGCAGGCAGAGTAGAGAAGCAGGGTGTTGCAGTTAGTCATTCTTAGTTGAACAAAGACTGCTCTGGTCGCTCTCGCGAATCTTCTGAGCATCCATATCCTTTGGGACATTCCCTTGGGCACATCTGCACAGCCTACCTCCCCTATATCAGCTAGTTCATTTACAGTTCATAGCTACTTTATTTACTTTACATGGTGCCTTCTGTCAGCTCATAATGGCTTCACTCTTGTCAAGGCTGTTTAAGCTTTTCCCAGAGATCCTATATAGCCGCCATTGTGGCCATGGGGAAACGGGGCCTGTGACCCTGGCCAAGATGGTGCCCACCAGCCCAAACATGTGGAAGGGCACTGCCTAGGGAGCTGGTTGAATAGACCTGGGAGTTAGCCCTGCCTTGTCCTGGGAGCCAAATATTTCCCTTTTCCCCTCCATTCCCTTTCTCCTGGCTTTTCAAACAAGCTGCTTTAGCCCTATAATGCCCAGCACAACATTTTTATAACATTTAATTGAAACTTATCTAGTACCAAACTTATAAATTATCAATGTGACAATTTGGTTACATTTCAAAAACATTGCACGTTTTATATATTTGAATGCCATATATACATATTGATAACTATGAAAGTAAAGAATAAAAATGTTTAAAATTATTTCCTGAATTTAAAACTTGAGGCGTTATAGTGTTAGTGTTCTACCAGTGTAGGTTTGTTCCTTGTTACAGGCTGGTTTTCCGTGGCCCAGGCTTAGGCCAATGGCATATGGAACCCTTCCTGTGTAACTGTTACCTTTAGGCTTTCAGTGTTGCTGCTTAAGGCACTTTTGGGGAAAGCTCTTACTACACAGTTCCACTGCCACGATGTTCCAGACAGAAATTCCAATTCCCTTAAGGTTCCCTGAGCTTCCAGATGCCCCTTCCCTTCAGAGATTTGAGAGTCTGCTCCCGCCAGCAGGCATCTTGGAGGGCCGTGGGGCCATTCCAAGCAGTGGTTCTCCTAGCTTGTCTAGAATAATGGTTGGACTTAAAGTCGACCTCAGTGAGTTGTCTTTGATCCCTTACTTCTTGCTGGGGCATCTTCCTGAGGCAACAGATTCAGGGCAATAAAGGGCTCGCTCTCAAGTGGGGTTTATTGACCTTGAGGCAGCAAGCTCTACATAGCCTTCTTTTGTGCTTTCTAGATGGGACTTAGCAGCTTCATACTCAGGAATTGCCCCCTTGCATGAATCCTGTCCAATTGGGATAGAGTTGACACAGAGGCTAGACAAACAAAAGCTGATACACTATGCAACTTTATTTGAGAAAGGAGAATGGTGGCCAGAGAATGGTACACTTTCCCTTCTAACCCTGATTCACCTGGAACAGTTTTGTAAAGTGATTGGAAAGTGGGCCGAAATGCCAGAAGTTACAGCATTTCTCCTTTTGAGGAGCAGTAGAGACCTTCATCCCCAGTGCACCCAGGAACCCCTAAGGCAGGCATCCTCAAACTGTGGCCCGTGGGGCACATGTGGCCTGACGACATTTATCCCACCCTCAGGGTGTTTTTGCTGCCTCTGCATGTCCTACTTAGTAGCCGATTCGTGCAATGTGCATAGGAATTTGTTCATAGTTTGGTTTTTTTTAACTATAGTCTGGTGCTCCAACGGTCTGAGGGACAGTGAACTGGCCCCCTGTGTAAACAGTTTGAGGACCCCTGCCCTAAGGGATCCTGGACTTAGGGGTTACTAATCTCCCAGCCCTGAAACATCCCTGAACATTCTACCCGTTGTAGGAGGCACCATGGGAATTTGGTCTCTGGGTAATTTACAAGTCTTTTATTCAATTTGAAGCCAAGAAAATTAAAAATGACTCAGACACTTACTTTCTTTTGATCCCTGTTGACTCCCGCTGTAGTATTCCAATATTACAATTTAACGCTATAACGCATGACCTTTTCATTCCATTCAATTAAATGTGTGTGTATAGATAGATAGATAGATAACTATGAAAGTAATTAATGAAAACAAAATTTGTTTGACCAAAGTTAATAATTGAGGGATAATAGGATTAAATAGAAGCATGGTTCTTAGCAGTGGGTCCAAACATTAGGATCATAAATGAAACAGTGATCTCAGTGCACCCAGTAGTTCCCAAACCCTGTACCCTCATAGGGGAAATTGTGGATGCTTTTACTCCCGTGCCTATACTTAGAACGAACAAACACACATGCCTGATAATCCTAAGATTTTTTTTGTTTCCTGTGACACTCACCTAATTTCAAGGGCACTGCCACCTCACAAGCCTAGCCTTGTCTCAGTTAAACTGTTCACCCTTTTGTCCGTTTGTTTGTTTTTCCAGAAGTTCTCAAGTTACCAAGCCCTCTGAACCAAGTGTGCCACCTCTAGGACCACCATCTCCTGGACCACCTCAACCTTATCCATCCTAGACCTGAATGGACAACCCCTCCCAGCAGAGTAGAAAGGGTATGGACCCAAAGCCCCACTTCACCCTTTTGCCAGCAGGAAGGACCTAAAGATGTCGTCGCCTTGTACCCCAAAGATTTGGGTCCATATCTCTTCAGGGTGTAAATTTTAGGTAGCTAGCATAGGGACTAGGTTGTCCATGATACATGCTCAGAGGGCCAAGCTAGCCACCCAGGAAAGAGTGGCACACCGAGCGTGCTCAGAGGTCCAGGTTTCCAGTCAGGAAGGCCAGGTACACCTGGGTGGGTGCTGCACCCACATTGACCCACCTAGGCCAAGTAAATTCAATTCAGCCACTGGGGTCCACCAGGGTTGCCTACCATGCCTCCCTATCTCTCCTAAAACACAATTGGATCACAAACCTGGCTTTGGCGTGAATTCTTTCTCATGCAGAGCCAAGGACCAAGGTATATCTGTCCACAGAGAGAAAAACCTAGGAAAGCTCTTTGGAGGCAGCAGCACTGCACATGAGTGGCTATTGGATACTGTTTAGATGCATGGCTTTCTATTTGGAACTTTTTTTTTGTCTCACCTGAATGGAAAGGAAGAGGTAATACTTCTGGATCACACAGTATCCATGTCCACAAATGAGCTGCTCATTCCACAGTCCTGGCAGTGCCTTTTGAAAACCCTCTGCTTTAGAATGTCACTCCTTGAAGATGGCAGTGGGAGTGGCTGGGGCCAAGTATGCTGCCTCTTACTCCCAGTTGCAGGTTTCTGGATGCTGATTGTATCTCTTACAGCATCAATTAGTGGGCTTGTTGTCTGCCTCAGGCTTTGTTCACAGAGATCCTCCAGCTAGGTGGTGGTGTGTGCGCATAAGCAGAGGCTTCCTGCCAATCCCCCATGAGTAGTAGAGCTCCCATGGTGTGGACTCCATGAAAGCCATGCTCCAGCCAGCAGGATTACAAAGGAGGGTGGGCCCGGCAGGACAGGAGGGCCATTGCCCCTATGGAATGACCTCAGAACCCCGCCTCCCTCCCTGTCCAGCTCCTGGGACTATGGGCCCTAAGCTTCATGCCTGACTCAGGAATAGACACAGGGTGAGGCAACTCCAGGAGGTGATTTTGCTGATCTAATCCAGCCTGAGATCATCCTTGCATGTGCCCTCTGTCCAGACCTTTTTTTAAATTGTTCATGCAACACTAACCACAATGCATATATACATCGGTTGTGTAAAGCACATTTGTACATTCATTGCCCTCATTATTCTCAAAATATCCACTCTCCACCCCACCCAAGCCCCTGGCCTCAGCTCCTCATTTTTCCCCCTCCATTCGAGCTACCCTTGTTAATTTACTAATTATTTTCTCATATCTTGCACTGTCTGATGTTCCTTCACCCACTTTTCTGTTGAGGTTAAATGTAGATCCCTGTATACGGTTTCCGTTTTCCAACCTACCCTCCCTCCACCCTTCCTGAGTCTGCACTCATAACACTGGTCCTCAAGGGCTCATCCACCCTGGATTCCCCATGTTTCCTGTTCCTATCTGTCCAAGTATACATTCTCTAGTCTAGCCTGATTTGTAAATTAGAATTGGGATCATGATAGTGGGAGATAGGAAACATGTAGGAACTAGGGGAAAGCTGTGTTTCATCGTTATTATCTGGTACCTGTCTTGGTTTATCTCCTCCCTGACACCCTTCTGTTAGGGATGTCCAGAGGACTGTAAATGGGCTTTGTGTCTGTCCCCAGCACTCCCCGCTCATTCGCAATGATAAGATTTTTTTTGTTCTGATGATGCCTGCTACCAAATCTTTTCAAAACCTCATGATCACACAAGCTGGTGTGCTTCTTCCATGTGGGCTTTGTTTCTTCTGAGCTAGATGGGCGCTTGTTTTCCTTTAAGCCTTTAAGACCTCACATGCTATATATTTGATAGCTGGGCACCATTAGCTTTCTTCACCACATTTGCTTATGTACCTGCTTTGTGTTCAGTGATCGTGTAGGGAAGGTGAGCATCATAGAATGCCAATTTAATAGAACAGTATTTTTGCAACGAGGGAGTCCTTGAGCAGTGGCCCAATGTCCATCTGCTACCTTAATACAAAACCTATAAATATAGGGACATAGATCTATTTCCCCATGCTCATATATTTAAATATGTACATGCCTTTTTTTAAACCTCTATAATTGACCCTTGCTTCCTAGCTTGCTTTTCTATTCCCTTTGATTTGCCTCTTGGGCCCACTGCCATGCTCACTTTTCATTTGTGCTTCAGTAATTCAGTAATTCCTCTTGGTTCCATTGGTTCCATTTCCCTTGATCACTCCCTACCAGGCCTCCTACATCCCCCTCACCACCGATTTGCATCACCTGTTCTTCCCTTTTCTCTGGGTTTCTTAACACCACTACCTTTCCCCACACCTCCCTCTCTCCCATGTCTCCCCAGAAGTGTTGGTCCTGTTTTCTCTCCTCCAGATTGTTCGTCCAGCCTATCTTATTTAGACAGACCTGTAGATGTAATAACATACACAAAACAAGACAGAGCAAAACCAAGCACTAAAAGCAACAAAACAACCAAAATCCAATGACAATGAATGAAAACAACTCAACAAGAAAGAAGTGGCTCATCGTTAGTTCAAGGTCGGTTTGTTGGCCTTTAAGAGTGTTTTCCAGTCCAGTCTGTTGGTGTACCAAGTACTGGCCTCAAAGTCATCCTTTGGCATTCCCTGGGTACCTTGATGCTTCGTTTTCTTGCTCTTCTGCTGTACCCCCTTAGTGTTATGCCTCGGTGTGGCAGGATTAGTTCGGGCGCATTTCCCACACTGTGTCTTCAGTGTTGTCCCCTCTAAGGCTATGGGTCTTTGAGGGGTGTCTTGTCTCATCGTGGGGCTGGCCATGTGGTCTTCTATGTGGACTGGATTCTCTGAGTGGGAACATCATCCTCAAGTCCTGGTGTGCCAGGATGTGCTCCACATTCCCCTCCTCCCCCTTCATCTGCTCCATGTGCTCCGATCAGATATGTCCCTCTCTCAGAGCTGCAGATTCACTGCCACCTTCTGAAATAAAATATTTGGCATGGGAAGGTGAGTTGGGTGGGAGGATCTGCTCAGATCATTTGATGGTTCAGGATAGATTGACTGTTTGGCTGGGGACAGGTATGTGGGGCTTAGGGCTCTGGCTCCCAACACTGGTTGTGAATATGTCTTTGTTGTTAACCAGTTGTGTGCCTGTGGGTCAACACCTGTGTCTTTTTGAGTGAGTTTTCTCATCTGCAGAGTAAAGGTAATCCATTATCCAGACTCCCATGTCACCAATTGATTGAGAGGCACTAACCAGAGCCTGATTGAAATAGTGTGTACCTGTCAGGCGTGTTCTAAAAACACCTTAAAAGTCGTAAAAACACTATAAATGCCTTAAAAACCCTAAAACATCTAAAATATTTCTAAAATGCTAAGACCACCCCTAAAGACCCTCTAAAACATCTTAAGACCATTAAATACATGGTAAAAGGCTTTCTAAAACACCCTAATGCGCCATAAGTCTTAAAAAAAACTCCTTACGTCCCGAAAACATAATAAATGCCCTAATATTATGCAAATGCCTTAAAACGCAAAATAAAGAACACGTGAAGCCCTAAAAACACGCTAAAAGTCTTTTAAAACCCCAAGAACATCCCTACAAAGCAACCCGAAGCACTATAAAACCCTGTAAAAGTCCAACAGCCTAATAGACATGAATTCACCATGAAAGCAAAAAATAATCCAACAAAACCCTAAAGCCCTGAAAACCAAAACCTAATCCCCGCAAACACTCTAATGCCTTAAGAAGCACCCTAAAATTTTAACAAAACACTAAAAGCCATAAAAACACATATAAGCCTAATAAACACCCTTAAACACTAAAATCACCCTAAAAGCCTTAAAATGTCTGAAAAGCCATAATATTCCCTAAAATTCAAATAACACTCTGAAGCCACAAATAACACACTAAATGCCTCCCAAAACATGTGGAACTTCCAAATCATATCCCTAGAAGATTCCCAAACCATGAACTTCCAAAACCACATAAATGCCCTGAAGACAACATGAAAGCCCCAACAAAACATAAAATGCTGGGGAAAAACACATAAAATATTTTAAAATACCCTAAAATCTCTAAGAAACCCTGTAAGATCACTAAAAACACCCCTACCTGCTAAAAAATACCTATACACTCCAAAAAATCACCCCTAAATCCCTTAAAAACTCCCTTAAACCTTATAAAACACCCTTAAAGCCCAAACCACCCTAATGCGCAAAAAAATTAAATGACCCCAAATGACCTTAAAGCCCTAAAAATCACATGCCACAAAAAAATCCTAAATGACCCCAAAATTCCAACTCAAAGCCAGCCTACAAGTCTTTTATGAGAACAGTTTTATCTTTCTACCAAGGAGAAGTTTGTAGGTTCAACCCCTGACCTATGCCCTTACCATATGAAGTTAGTAATCAGTGGTTTTGCAATTCTTTGAAGAAAGATGAGGGTAATTTTATCAGGAGTGAATTAAACTTGTCTAGTGCCTTGAGTAGAACTGATAACTGTACTACATTGAGTCGTCTGGTCAAGGAGCATGGGATATTATCCCATTTGCTGAGGTCACACTTGATTTCTTGTAATTTCTGTAGTTTTCCTCATATAAATCTGTTGTTTTTTTATTCAAGTATAGATATAGATATTTTCATTTACGCTTGGCTATTGTAAATGGTACTACCTGAAAATGTGTATTTCATTAATTATTATTTCTTGATCTATTTCTTCATCCTTCGAAATATTATCAGTTTGTTGTGGTAGATAAACATTAGGACTTTGCATAACTTAGAAATATTACATTTCACAGAAAAATCATATTAATTATGTCGACAGAGCTATAAAAGGAATGTTGCCCTGAATATCTTCAGATATGACAGCTGTTTCATTGAGAAATTAAGCCAGACAGACACAATGTGATGTACATTTTGTTATTTTCATGTGGGTTCCTTCACTCTTCCAAAAAAATTAGGTTCATGAGCCCCTTGGGGAATGAGTTTGAGTTCAGATCAGATGTCTATTTATATATTTGAGTCCTGAAGCCCATTTGATGGACTGTTCTGTTGCTTCCAAAGTAGTCAGTCACTTCCCCACCAATTAGAGAATTTGTCCGAAGCAAAAGTAAAAGTGTGGCGTACGACATTTGACTGCACACCATCTAAAATCACACTCTCATTTGGTGTTGGCAGTTTTACTTGTATTTCAATTGTAAACTACACTTCAGAGTTCAGGCTAGTGAAAACGTTTCAGTGGAAAAAATTTGCACACAACTACGTGCAGTTTGTGATTCTGTTGTTCCCAAGCAAGGCTATGAGGACAAAGATGCACAAGCATGGGGGGCACTGCAGACAATGTGTGAAAGTTTCCAGGAGCTCAGGGGTGGACAGCGGCTGCTAATTCTCCCGTGCTGGCAGTGAGCTATGTGGGAGGGCTTTGTGTGAGGTCCCTGTGGGGTCTCTGAGAAGTCTCCATAAAGGATGCTGAGAACTTCATATGAAGTCTCTGTGCGAGGCCTCTGAGTCTCTCTGGAAGTCTCCAAGGAAGTATGTGTGTGAGGTTTCTCTCTCGGGTATGTGTGAGTGTCCTTGTGAGATGTCTGCTGAATTGTGGGGGGCGGGGGGCAGTTGTTTCGCTGAGGTCTCTGCAGGTCTGAGTGGGCTTCCCTTTGTTTGACCTCACAGCACCATATAAGAGGACCTGGTGGCAGGGGAAAGGGAAGGGGCTTGGTCCATGCACCCCTTGCTGTTCTTTCAGGGTCTTCTCTCCATCTCCGTGCACTTACCTAGCACGAACGGTAGGGTTCAGCAGCGGGGAGTCCGGTGTCCAGCTCTTCACTCTCTCTAGGAACACACCCAAGCTACCTGCTACCCAAGAGGCCCCAGATCCAGGCTCTGCAGATCCAGAATCTGATTTTTTACTGCCACAGTCACTCCAGAGGCTGCCTTGGCACAATCAGGACTCCAGAAACAACATCATGCTGCTGTACCAGCAGTCTCTGGGGCCTATGTCCACTTCCCTCCTCCACCACTGGTGTCAGTCCCCACCCACCCCACACACACACTTGGTGTCCTGACTGAGGCATGGAGGTCAAGGCTCAGTGGATGTCTTCCTCGCCATCCTTTACTGTTTAGTTCAGTAAACAGTAAACCCTGGCCCACCAGGGGTGTTCTTTTAAGCACATGAGAATTTACTCTAGCGGATCAACTAATCATATTTTGGGGGGCCCTCCTGCCTTCTTCTATAATCTGGTGCCCAGGAAATAAAACCCTGTGTTAGAAGCACAGAGGAAACACTGACCACTATTGAACTGGTTTCCCTTATCAAGACAGCTGATGTCTAATCTCCGTGCACATCCTGATTTCCCAGGAGTCTCTAGGGGAAGGGAAGGCTGCTCCCAGTTGTGACTTTCTTTGCAGCACTCAGTCCTTAGAAGCCACTCTCTCCGGAGAACATTCCTAGAGCACGTGCACGCGTGTGTGTGTGTGTGTGTGTGCGTGTGTGTGAAGATCACCAGCCTGGGGTCATGTTTCCTGAGAACATTCCTAGAGTGTGCGCGTGAGTGTGTGTGTGAAAACCACCAGCCTGGGATCATGTTTCCTGAGAACATTCCTAGAGCGTGTGTGTGTGTGTGTGCGTGTGTGTGTGTGTGTGTGTGTGTGTGTGTGTGAAGACCACCAGCCTGGGGTCATGTTTGCTGAGAACATTCCTAGAGCATGTATGTGTGTGTGTGCGCACGCGTGTGTGTGCATGTGAAGACCACCAGCCTGGGGTCATGTTTCGTGAGAACATTCCTAGAGCGCGGACGCGTGTGTGTATGCATGTGTGAAGCCCAAAAGCCTGGGGTCATGTTTCCTGAGTCCTGGCACCCTGTTATTGACTCATCCCCACTCTACCCCACCCTGGCTATCAACTCATCCTTCCCCCAGTCAGGAGATGGAAATCAAGTAAAATAACAGTTTGTCGCCCCACTAAAGATAGTATTGAGAAAGTAACCTTCCCTGCTTGAAAGCTGTGCCTTTGCTATCCAACCCAGTGCTCTCTGTAGGAGATAAAGTTCTGCTGTGGGGGCAGCTAGCTAAAGCTGGGGTGAAGCACCTGGCCGATTCCCCTTTGTAAGCCTGTGTTAGCTCCGCTTGTGTCTTGCGTCATTTCTGGGGATCCTCATGCTCTTTGGCCCCCTTTGTTACGTCCAACGCTTCATATTCTTCTTCACTGTATCCTTCCCTACCCTGTGTCCATGGTGCCTAACCATTAGTGGTTATTACACAGACGCTCATCCTGTACCACTCAGCCTAAGCTGTTGCTCCTTCTCCGGGTTTATATACAGAGGAAGGCATGTGAGCTGTGAACCGGATTTTCCCTTGGTGCAGTGGGTGAGCAGAGTCCCCCGCTGGCAGCCTCCCTAGCAGTTCCCACCCACATGTGTCAGACCTGGGACTTCCATCCTGGAGGTTACCCTAGGCTGGGAGAGAGGCAAAGGTAGCAAAATATGTCATTTCACATTTTGTGACAGGTGTATTGAGGCGGAACCTCCATGCCAAACTTGGCAGCCTTCATCAAATGCACATGTGGGACTTAGACAGGCCGCCACATGTCTCATGCCTGCTTGGTACCATGAGACGCTACTTTGGTCTAAACCTCTTCTGGACCCTCGATGGAATTTCTTGGCTGGATTGCGCCTCTCAAAACCTATCAACTGCAGCCACATAACGTTGAAGACAAAGTAATGGCACCAGGGAACATTCTTCACTGTGTTGGGACCTTCTGAGGTTTTCACAGTAGGGGTGTTACCATAAATCATAAGAGGTGCAAAATGAAGAACTTGGGATGGAAGTGGGTGGGAAACACTGCTGAAAACCTCCTCCAGAGCCCTGCCCTTTGAGAAGTCAGAGCTAGCACTCAGAGAAGGAGACGCAGTATCTAACATAGTTAAAGGTATATTATGCCAACCTCGTCAATGAACTCATGTGGGGTTAATTGAAGGGCAGGGAGATCAATGGCTCTGTGAGCCTAGCCTTTCTGGTCTCTTGCTCTCTGATAGTGCCACCAGGGTGGATATGCATTTGTTAGGTCCCTAAAGCAGCTGGAAAGACTCATTTCCTGGGAGATCCCTGAGGAGAAGCCGCATGGACCTACCCTGTTGCAGCCCTGGTTTCTGCAGCAGCCTCATGGAGAACCTGCCAGCGCACGGACTACAATTTCCTCCTGCAGTCATTGTCTCCCCGTGTGTTTTTGGATTGTGAGGAGGACTTTGTAGATTGGTGTCAGACACATGGGATACTATTGGACTGGTGGTCTTAGATTGAACTGGGTTGGGATGCTTTTCAATGTTCACTTAACCTTTATATAAAACTCATAAAATATGAGTGTATGAATTTTGTTTCTCTAGTCTACACAGACTAACACACATGACACCCCCTCTAGATCCCGCCATGCAGCACAGAAGTCACACTTTAATGTAGGAGGGGGAAAATCTCTATTATGGAACAATGAATATCATGGCTGAGAGAAGCCATTAGCCTGTGCAGAACAGGCTAAAGTGGCTGGCATGGATACTTTCCTACTAATCAGAGCAGAAGAAGCGTCTTCTAATTTGCCAGATAAGACATATTCTCGAAGACAGTGACGTGGGCAGTGGTAAGGGTAACTGGAGTAAGCCCACCTCCTCCGCCTCTGCTGCTGCAAGCTGACTGGGCACACAAACACCATGGGGGGCAATGCCTGAGTGTGGCTTCTGATATTGAATCCCCTGAACGGACAGAAATTTGTGAATACATCCCTGATACAGGTGCTCGTGGTGGGAAGGCTCTGGCAGTCAGGTATCGCCTGGTGGAGGCAGGGTCTCACACTTGCCACTCTCCTGTGTTCTACAAAGAAAGGAGCCCTGCAGCTGGAGGAACATCCATTAACTGAGGCCTGCGCTTCTTTTCGTGGACATAACGTTGACGCAAGATACTCCTGATGACAGCCTGGTGTCCCCTCTAGGACTTGGCCAACATCTGTCGTGAGCACCTGAGCCTCCGTGACCTTGTTAGGAGACACTGGTTGTCTTTGAAGGGGCCCAAGGCTGTGACCACAGGGTAATACGGGCTTTCCTTTTTGCAAAGGATCACCGTGTCCTGTAGATTTTTTGCTGGAGCAAATCCACTGGACAAAGTGCTTCCTCCATTTTTTGCTGTGGCCCTCAGCAGGAAGCTGTCCCTTCTCTGGTGGGAGCTGTGAGGACTTGATCTCAAGGCACTCAGCCAATGCCTTGTCTTGCACAGGCTGGCTTAACCCACAGACTTGGGAGATGCCTCTTCCCGCTAATCCTTTTCCATGCTCTTCTGGATTGGGCCATTTATGAGTCTCCCTCTTGTCAGTGGCAACAGCATCCTTCCTTCTCCTTGTCGAGGGGTCCTGAAGGTTGGGGCTTTTGAGCTTCTGCTGCCCCATGTAACTTGCTCTAGCCACCACGAAGCCACTTGGCCCTTGACATATTGGCTTATCCCCAGTGAACAAATGCTGGGGGCGGCAATGGACCACCTGAGAAGGCAAAACATTGGTGGCAGTGAGCACATCAGTGGTGCAGTCCTGAAGGAGCCCGTCAACAGGACAGCATGGAGAACCATCCTCTGCCTCTACCTCCACCTGGAGCTTAATCTCACTGCACACTCGTGCTGTAAGGCTTGGCTTTTCAGGAACTGGAGCACACTTTCCAGGTAGCAGGAAACTTTTACTACATCCTAGAGCCTCGAAGCACCCCCGGGTCCACATCATTAGTTTGAGATTTTGCCAGCACACTGGTTTTGAAAGTGTCTCTATCGTCTAGCTCTATTGAAGAGGACTTCTTGACCACCACCAACCCTGTCTCTTTGGCTCTTGAAGATGGACATTCAGAGTTCACTTCCAATCTGGGGCCTCCTGGGGCACAACTAGCACCCTCTTTCCTTGACCCCTTGCTGGTCAGTACTGGATTTGAGGTTTGCTCTAGGCTCTCTCTCTCTGGACACTTTCATTCTGGAAGGTTCTGCCAAGGATACTGGGCATGAAGGCTGGAAACGGCTGCCTGAGGGCCAATGAGCATCCACTGTCATTATCAAGTGGGGGGTAGGCTGGGGTTCCCTGAACAGGCTCCTCTGTAGGGGAGCAATCAGCAAAAGGACTCTCCAGGGTAGGGCTTGATTTCTTTGTGGTCACTCTCTCTCCCCAGTCTGCCTGACAGGGTTCTCCCAGGACCTTGGCAGCCTCAGTTACTAGGTTAGTTCAATACTTAGGGGTGGCTAAGCAGGTGGACTTTGGAAAGGACATTGCGTTGTCTTTTCTTGTCCTACAGAGGTTTGTGGGCTCAAGGACTTTGAGGGGCATGCACCACCTCTGCCTCATTTGGAGCCTTACGATATGCGAGTCCAGCACCTGTTGAGTGCCCGGGCTGAGAAAGGAAAGGCTCTGCGTTGTGTTCAGATCTTCCAGCTCTCCCCAGGAGGCCACATTGACAACATGTGGGTGGGTCAGGGAAATAGACAAAGCGTGCGTGGTCGCAAGACATGAACGGCAAACAATGCCAGGGATCTGATCCTTTCTAATCTGCTCCACCTTCCTGCACATGTGGACATTCAGGGTGTTTTCCAGTAGGATTTTATTTGGACCCCTTAGGGTGTAAGTTCCTGCGTTAATCCCCTTGTGTATCCTCAAATCACTTAACTCCTTTGAGTCGGCTCCCGGAGTTCCTTTTGGGCAGTAGTTTCCTGATCCACAGAGAGATAGATTACATTTGGATATTTTCCTCAAGTAATTCCCTTGTCCATTGACCGAGTTGTTCCTCAGCTGGACACCGGCTCTGCAGCACGCAAGCGACGGTCCAGGGTGTGTGCATCTTCCTGGGGACACCGTCTTCATTACATTCTTCCCCTGCTTGTCTCCAGGTGTTGAGCAGGAGCATTCGGGCTGCTTCATATCCAGACAAGTCCCTGGCCATTTTTCCTGAGGCTGCTTTAGTGTCAGAGACTCAAGAGTCCCATTGCCGAGGGGTCCCTGCAATTGAGGGAAGTTCTCTTGGCGGTGGAGCTCCGATTGCTTCAAGCAGCCAGGAAGCTTGGGGTCTGTCTTTGGGGTCTGGACCTTCTGATTGTCCTGGGGATGAGTGGGTTTGCGAAGACAAAAAGCTTCCTGGGGTGGTGGTATCATAAAGGGTAAAGAACTCTCACTTTCCTGTTGTTTCTTTAAAAAATGGCTTTCCAGCTGTTGAAGTGAATTTGGAATGCGTGATTGGGACTTAGTGTGGACGGTAAGACAGGATTCATCACAGGGACTCTTGTGAGGAGGAGGAAAAGGTACTGCGAGTGGGCCACGGGGCTGTGGACCGGGCGGAGTCAGGACTGTAGCCGGCGGTGGGGCCTGGGCTTGGCATGCAGTTGGAAGTAAAAGTTGGAATCGGCCTTCAGTGTAGGGCAAGGAGTGACGTTGCAACAAGAGTGGGTACTCTTTAGCTTGCATTTGAGCTGGTAAGGCATTAGGAATTTCATTAAATAAGACAGTGGGAAACTCTAGGGTGGATCCAGAGACCCTGAGAGCAGCTGCCAGAGACTCGCTGTGCAGAAAAGGTAGACCCCAGAAAAACTCACTGAATTTTTGTGGAAAATGCTTCTGAGCGCTGGGTATCTGCTCTGCTTTGATGCTGGCATTCCAGAAGGGCTGGGGAGGTGCAGTGATCTGCTCCCCATCGAGTGCCTTCAACATATTTAAGGCCTGCAGATGGTATTCTGATACACCCTTTCCTTTTTCTTCCCAAATATTCCATTTCTCTGCCTTTGTGATTTCTATTTCCAGCAGCTTGTGGACATTGGGGTTGAGCAAGGTGGGCCTCCCTACTTCCCCCTGCCTCTTTGTGGGTCCTTCCCGAAAGGTGTCTTCTTGGGGGTGCCAGGTAGAGTGCTCTTTCAGAGACCCAAAGTATTCCAAGGAGGGAAGCTGTAAGTTCTTGGCAGCTGCCCAACACTGGGGTGGGGAGGCAGTAGGGAGGCCTGTGGGATCCTGACTTGTGATGGCTGCCATGGCAGGTGTGGAGCAGCGGTTGTGTGGAGATGGGCTCTGCCTGGGCCTTGCCAACAAGTCATTCTGAGAATGAGTCCCTGTGGGGTGCGGGGCTGGTGAGTCCCAGAGAGTGCTTGGAGGCTGCAGGTAGGCCTTTGAATCCGGGGGTTTGGCACTGGGTGAGGGAAGAGCCAGTGGTGTGGGTGAAAGACTGTCAGGTTCATGGGAATGTGCGCAGTTTGGTGATTGACTCAAGGCGGGTAAGACTTGAGAATTTGAGATGCACATCTGGGCCCGTGGAAGGGTGGAGTTCTGAGACCTAGGTGTCCGGAATGGATGAGCCGCAGAACCGTGTGGGGCGCGCGTACCGACGTGGACTTCAGCCGTACCTCTATTTCGCCAGCTACCAGAGAGGGCTTGAGCTTTCTGTTGACCAAAGCTGCCAGTGTCAAGTGGGTTTCCCAAGTGGCTGCAGGAGACAGAAGGACCAGATTACAGCCAGGACTGAAGGGGCAAGAGACCTAGCAGGCTAGCAAGGGTCGGTGCAAGCTCAGCCCCTCCCCAAGCCTTGATGGCCTGCTCTTCCTGCCCCACCCCACTGCCCGGGACTCCTGTCATTCTCTGCCCATCCCTGAAAGTGTCCCCCAAACCAGCGCATCCCAGCTGCTCTGCAGCCCGAGGCCACACAGGCACCCTGGTTGGAAGATGCACCCCGCGGTGAAGCAGGAAGGTTACTTACTTCTGCCTAAGACGCAAACGCAGGTTCTGAGCGCCATATAGTTCTTGCAGGAAGCTTCGGAAAACTGGAAATCAAGAGAACCGTTATGGTGCAGCCCTCCCAGAGGACCGAAAGGAATGTCACACGGGCTGTGCACTTAGGACGTTGGACTCTCCAGAGCTCAAGGTCAAATGATAGCTTACTCCCACGGGCAGGAGGTGCTTTGGCATTTCAAGGAGCATCGGTTTCCAATATTGTCTGTGGGGTCTCAGTGAGCAATCTGAACCTTGGCAAAGTTACACAGCTTATCGCAGTTACCCCTCAATGTTCCACCTCCAAATCCACCAGAATCTGCTCCTGACACCCCCACTGCCCCCTACTGGGTCCTACCTTGGCCAGCCTTCATCCCATCCTAGGCCCCTCCTGTACATCTGGGAAATATCTGGGTTCTGTTTCCATCCACAGTATCCTTTTGTTCAGGATTATTACCTGAGAGAGACGGGCTGTTGCCACTGGCATCCTGCAGAGGAGGGGACAGGAGAGCTTACAGAGCTTGGTTGAATGGGCAGAACCTTACCTTTCAGAGCGTCACCTTTGTCCCTTGACCTGCTGCTTCTCCTTGTCTCCACCTGAGGCTGGGGCACAAGAGAGGAAGTCAGGCTGGAATCCAATCCTGCATCAGTTCTTTGTGACAAACTGCAGGCATTTACTGGTGATTAGAAGAATGACAATCTCCATGGAATGACTAAAGCCCAGAAACCAGCTTCTGTGTGAGACCTAGAGTGCATTTCTTCCGTCAGCCTTCCTCTGCTCACGGAGAGCACACACTCTCAGCACTCAGTGTTCTGGTGGGCAAGATTTTGATTATGGAGGCTGAAGCTCTGGGCCAGCCCTTGACCACTTCCTCCCCGGGGTCAGCCATGCTTTCTCAATTAGCCCAGACAGAAAAGGAGCCTTGGCCCAGAGACTGGAGCTCAAGGAAAGAGACTGAGGACCCAGTGATGAGAGCTGCCCTTTGAAATGTCTAGTCATCTAGTCCTTAGCCACTGCGTCACTATATTGGGGATTTTTACCTATTGCCCTCTATAACAACTAGAGATGGGAGGTCTGAGATCTTCAAAGAGAAATATTTTTGAATGCTCATCTGACTGGCAAATGATTTACATATCATACGAGTCAATAGTTCAGTCGTTCAATCAGATCAAGGGCAATGGTACAATCAATGATTACCATATCCATTTTAGAACAACACCCCCCCCCCTCCATGGTTAAATTGCCTTCAAAAGGAGTTGTGTAATCACAGTCAGGTCTAAAGCTCTCTGTCCCCTCTGGCCTCCTTCATTTTTTCGTCTTGAAATCAATCCCCCTTCACTCCCTAGCTTCCCGATGGGGAAGTTCTCCACACTGCTGATCTCACAATCCCTCCCTCTGCCATGAGATCTCTCCACCTGCAACTCTGTCAACCCTTGTGTCCATGATCATGATGCATCCACGCCTCCTGTGCTTCACAAACAGGGAAAGCCAACAGAAATAATGAAAATCAACATAAGCCGGCAAGGATAAAATGATACCAATGCAGTGAACAAAGTCCTAACAGTGAGTAAGGACGCACCAGCCCTCATCAACATTCCAAAGCCAGGGCTGATGGTCTCTTCTTTCTTGAGATTTCCCCTATCAGGAAATTAATTACGAAAGGAAAAATTTATAAAACAAGGAAAAATCAATCTCTCCTATGGCTGGGTTGAGAATTTCTTACCTTTATCCTTTTCCTGGGTGGTCGCACAGGTGGAGTATTTGGAAGGAAGGGGAGGACCAGGAAGAAGCAACCCACTCCATACAGGATGCCCAAGGTCAAAACAGTGAACCAGGTGGGGTATTGGTAGGTCAGCCAGGAAGCACTTTTCTGTTCCAGCAGAAAGAGAATCTCCTCCATCTTCTGGATACAGCGGTTGCACTCAGGCAACTGAGCACTCTGAGTCCCCTCTGGCTTCAAACCCACTTGCATCACAAACCTGGGCCCACATCACTAAAGGGTCACAGTGGGGTGGGAGGTGACAGCAGGACAACACATAATCCCTCCCTCTACCCTCCAGCTCATCACATCCCTCCCCTGCTCTGGTCTTCTCTCTCCCACTGCCTGCTCTGGGCCTCCAAAGTCACCAGCTGCACCTGATGGAATGGAATCTTAGTGCAAGTTCTTATTCATTCCACCTCCCACCTAGGTATTACCTGCTTCCTTGGCAAGTTGCCTGAATCATGACCAATTTCATAGGCTTAGAATATCTGAAGTTGTCTCTGTCCTCAATGAAAACCTTCTCAAGTCATGGTTTTACTTTGTCTTATCCAAGATAGAGAACTTAGGTTTATGTAACATTTATTTAGCTTTATGAATGTTGGATGAAAAGCTTGGAATTTGACTTCTATGACCAGGAGAGTTATTCAAGAGCTGAGGTATATCTCTCCCAGGAGAGAGATCTAACAAATTTTCTGCCAGATGGTACATTTGGGGAGACAAGGAACACTTAAGCATTAATCATTCTTAACAGTGTCCCCTGCAAATCTTCCTTGTGTGTGACTACTGCCCATTTAGGGCTTGCTCTGGGAACACTTGATGGGGTAATAAGCCTTGCAACAATTCAGGCTCAAAGGGCAAGCATCTGGCTGAGCAAAATAAAGAGATAATATGGATTGAGTTGTGTCCTTACCACTACCACTTGAGATATTCCCCCAAAATTCGTTGGAACCCTAACACTGAAGGCTATAATCTGATTTGGTTATGTGAGGGCTCTCTCTGGGAGAAATGTACCTCTGTCCTTGGCTTCACACAAGAACCAATTGACGCAGAAACCTAGTTTGTGATCCAAGTGACTTTATAAAGGATAGAAGAGGCAAATATGCTCGTGGGGGGTGGGGGCGGACCTGACAGCCCACGCGCGCTGGGTTGCATGACAGCTGGTGGGAGGCCCCCACCCATACCCTGTTGGTAGGCATGGCTGACGGTACTGTTTGACCCCATTGACTGAATTAAGCCCACCTGGTCTAGATGGGGGCCCGCCCAGGTTGACCTGCTTCCTGTCACAAGGACCTAAATGTGTGCATCTTTCCAGCCTGAAGCAGCTTTCAACTGTCTGTGATGGGGAGGAGGTTTGGCATGCACAGCGACCACCCTCAGTTCTGCCTCTACTTACCTAACAGGTACACGGCATTTCTTTTCTGTTTTTTAAAACAACAACAAAAAAATCATTTGTAATCTTTCTATTCCAGCGGTGCTAGGAGCAAGGCAGAGGCAAAACCCAAGAACAGGGTTCTTCTCTGTTGAAGCGCGATAAACTCACGGGGAAGCAAACAAGCATCTTCATCCACGTGAAGTGAATCTGTGAATCAGCAGCTCCCAACTGACCAAAGCACGCACAGAGCAGCCCAGCATCAAGGTCCGTTTCTGTGCACTGCTCCCACTGTGAGGAAGAGCTTCATGTGCATTAAAAGGGAACTTTTGTAATATTTGAATTTTGAATAGTGGTTTTTGTAAGAAACTGGAAAAAATCTCAAAGCCTGAAGAAACTCCTTTCTAGTACTGAACATTCAAGGGAGCCTGTAGAAGCCTGAAATGATTGCTAGGTGACCACCTGGATCTGCTTGTTGAGTGAAAGTGGCAGAATAGCAGCAATAGAGCAGGGGGTTCATTCTGACCACTGACACTCGTGGACCTGGTTTACAGGCAGTAGAGAAGAAGATGAGAGCAGGTTGACTCGTTTGAAGTCCATGACCTACTCTGAGGGGACTAGAGTTGTGGAGAATTGGTGATGGGGCCAAGGCCTAAAGGCAATGCAACCAATGGACACTGAGGTGAGGCCAAGAGAGGGAGCCCACATTGACTTGACCCGAACCCGACCAGATGAAGAGAAGAATGTTGAGCCTGTGCACTGGTATATACTGCTGCAGACTGTATAGACGAACTGTCCTGCTTTGACTTTCTTGTGGATGTGGACTTCACAAGGTTCCAACTGGCATGAAGACTCTTTATATTGAAGAATATGATTGTCTCCTCAGAGCACTGGGTTGATGGAAGTAGGCAGTAGAGAAACTGAATAGCCAAAATGGGCCAGATAAAGGCGTGAAGTGGCTAGCTTACAAGATTTCATAGATACTGGAATATATTCATAGAATTATAGGATTAATATGTGGGTGTACCTTACCTGCAATTGTTAAGCATAGGATATTTTTGTTTCATCACTTACAGAATATTATGTTTAAAGGAGGGTGGCACGGAGTGAAATGTATGCATTTTCATATTATACTGTTAGATACTGATATGATTCTATTATTGTTTTGAAATTATATACGGCTAAAGAATTTTGTGAAAATGTCAAATGGACAAGGGGTGGTCTGTTGTAGTTATACAATCTGGTGTCAATTTGGGACTTGAGAGGATTAAGAGTGAAGGGGTAGACTCTAGTCTCTCTATTGGGTTATGGCCAATGAGGCCTCTTTGTGGGCCTGGCCTTCCGGTCAGGGTTCTGGGAAATCTGGTATTTCCTCCTTGGAGGCAGGAGACTATCTTTCTGCTCATTCCCTGAGAGATGTCCTACTAACAAGACACATGGCACCACACTGATAGAACCCATGCCCTGGGAACTGGAGGAGCCACATGGAGACCCTGCCAAAGCTGAGATGCTTCTACCACCACTGGATGCAGAAGACTTTGCAACTACTGACCTGTGATCTTCCTGCATTTGGGGTCATTGAAGGTGTTTCATGAGTCTGAAGAGAACATTATAGATTGATATCAGACATGGGCTAATATTGGACTTATGGACTTGATCTTGGTTGGGCTGGAATGCTTTCTCAATATACAACTGTTCTTGTATATAAAGGTCTTTCCTATACACATCTGAGTGTGGATTTGTTTCTCTAGTCTACCTGGACTAACACTCATGGATCCCTTTCAGGACTGTAAGTTCTGTTCCCCTGACTGCTGCAAAGTATGTGACAGAGAAGAAAAGGGAGAAGAGTGAACTGTACCCATTTATTGAGGTAAGAAAAGTGATGAAGGAGCATGGCCGGTTCCCCAAACTTCATGAGTGGAAAAATGGGCTCTTGGCACAAAATGACATTCAATCTTCACCAAGAGATTCAGGGCTAAATTGCTGCCCTATCTCTGACCTCAGCTTTTGTTTTATTTTAATTCTCATATAATTCACATATATCATTCAATACTTCAGTCATATTAAGATTTTTGTAATCCTCACCACAATCAGGTTTACATCATTTCCTTCTTTTATATTCATTTTTGTTAGCCCCCCCCTCACTCCCCCAAATCTTCCCTGCCTGTCCCTAGGTGATTGTTAATTCTGTTAGTGTCTCTCTGGATTTACCTCTCCTGGATTTCATATGTATTAAAAAAAATACAAAACAAAATCAAGAAACAAGTAGAAAAGAAAAACTAACAATGATAAAAGAGAGAAAAACCTCAATCGAACAGAAAGTGAAAAATACTAAAAACTGGAACCAAATTAAAATTAGTCTGAAGAGATCAAATGATCAGGTGTTACATTTGAACTTAACTGTATCTGTTCATGTCCATGGACTGTGGTCAGAGGGAATTCACCCCGCATGTGCATTTGAGTCCTTTTGCAAACTGGGTGTTCCGAACTTAAGCTCTGATTCTTGTTCATACCTGCAGATTGAGATTCTATTATTTATCACCCTGGCATCACACTGGCTGTGCTGCTTGTTCTGGGCGGACTTAGTTGATATCTCACTTAGATGGCTGCTTATTTTCAGAAAAAAGGTTTAAGTACAAGGCCCTGTTCTTTGTGACGGATGTGCACCATCTGATTTCAGGGTTTTTTTACACCCTATGCTTTCCAGTCAAATATTCACTTGAGGTAATTCAAAACACTCACTTGGCTCGATGACGCCAGAATAGCTCCCCTCCATGCAGTTCCATGGAGCTCAGCATAGTTAGGGCACAGAGATGAAAAGACGATTGAACCATGTACTGAACGTTCAGGTTTTTCCCTGCTTTTGAAAATCTGTTTGCGCTTGTAGAGTAAATGTTTTGTACTTTTTAAGAGTGTAAAAGAAATAGATGGAGGGATTCAGAGAAAATGGCGACCAGATAGGACCCATCTATCTGGAGCTCCTGCTGCCAGACCAGAAAAATAGGAAATTAGGTGAAGGAAACGGGGAGGTGGAGTTCTGAAATTAGAACTAGGGTAACAGGGTTTCTCCTGAACCCCTTCTTTTGTGGGATTTCCACTCACAAAGCAAACCAAGAATGCTTTAAAGCACTATAATTTTGACGAAGTGGCAGGTGCCAGATATGCCCTTGCCTGGAGCAGGGATCCCTGCAGGTGGACGCCCTGAGAGGGGGCAGAATCTCAGACACGAGGGGAACCCCACACTGAGCTCTCCATGCGGTTGGATGCCTTGAGCTCACGGTCAGGGGTTGGTGGTGGGTAGCCATAATTTAGAGTAGAAGAAAAAATATATTATTACCTTAGGAAGATCATGGTGTGGGAGAAAAAGGCAGAAAATCGGGAGTCCAGGGAGCAAATTTAGTTCCAATTGGCCGACTAGTAAACAACCCCCCTGATAAGCTGCATCTCCCCCTCTGGGGGTCAGCTTGACAGCCACCAAATCTGAGCACATCACAAGTAGAATTTTTTTTAAGGGTGAAACATAAATGATTGGTTTAAAACTCAAACCCAAGTCTGGTTGCTCAGCTCCAAGCACCACATAGGGGAGTCCCTTAACATAAATCAGCATAAGAAGCAACCTAGCTAAGGAATGCCAGAACTCAGCCACAGGGCCTGGCAGCTTTTACCATAACAAAGACCCGCTGTAGCAGTGTCAGCCTTAAACAGCACTGAGCTGTAGCCCAGAGACTGTGGGAGACAATTTCATTCTAGCTGGCCAGAGGGATAAAAAAGAAAATCCTCTGATCTAGGAAGCATCAGCAGTCTAGATAGGACAACAAGCTTCCCTCTCAGTGATTCTACACATAGCTGGGGAGGCCCTGCCGGTCTTGGAGCCCTAGACGGGGCTGAGGGAGCCCCCCAGTGCCCCCTCCCAGCCCCTGCTGCAGTGCTACATGCAGCACAAGGCAGGTACTCCAGCACCCAAGTGACCCCTGGCCACGGGCGCGATCTTGCTTTTGAAGTAATCTCACACAGCATCTGTGGAACCCTACATCAGGGATGGGAAAGTCCATTAACGCATGCCCAGGAGAGCCAGCATAGGAAAGCTGGATTTTCCTGCCCGTGGGCTCCGATGGATGTTGCACCTGGAGCAGCCCACCTGGGCCAGATGATTGCAGTTCAGCCAATGGGATTGACCTGGGGTCCTTCACCAGCCTCCCCGGGAACCCTTGAAAAGGCAGGAACCAGAAGGGAGAGGGGTGGTCTGGTCGTCTTCCTGGGAGGAGAGAGATCCTTGCATGACCTGAGGCAGTCTCTGCCAGGCCCCATGGTCAAAGGAATCCTATGGGTGCCTTGTAAAACCTGAAGCTTCTTTTAACTCTCATTAAATTCACTTGGATCACGAGCCTGGCTTCCGCATGAAATTTTTCTCGCGGGGAGCCAAGGACTGGGGTTGGAATTTAGGCCAGAGAGAGAGACCTTACAAGTCCATGACCCCGTGACCTTGAGGAAGAGTTGGAATTCCTCTGGCCTCAAGGACAGGTGATCAAGTATCATTACCTCCTTACCCACTGCTCTACTTATTCTCACTTTATTCACTAGCCCTTCTAACTTTTCCACCGCACTCAGTTTCAACGTGCTCAGGTTGGTGTTGGGCTTTTATTTACTCGCTTTCTTCTTTATCCCTCTTTTTTCCCCTTTTCCCCTCTTTTTCCTCTTCTCTCCCACTCTCTCCTCTCATATGCCACTAAAGGCTTCCAGGTCACTTCCCTCCGCTTAGGGCAAATCAACCCAAATAGCAGGAGGCACTCCAGCCTGCCCTGTGTGGGAGTGCTGTACACCACACAAGGCACCTGGGACAAACACCTACAGTGCGCTGCACCGTTGAAGAAACCTCCGTCATGCCTCTAAGGTGATCTCGTCAACTAGGGCAATTCTGCCCAGCACCACTGGGTCCCGGCATTAAAAGGGCACACTGACCTGCCATGTTGGAGCAGTGTCTAAACCCCTCTGGCCCCTCATCCAAGCAATCAGGGATCAGCTACTACTTTATACTTTATTTCCTCCTTCTCTCTCTCCTTGCTCTTTACCATCACAGCCAACCTTAGTGAACTCAGTTGGATTTATTTCCTTCTTTCTCTTTATTCTCTTTTTCTTTCTTTCCTCTTTCTGTCTTTGCTTTCTTCACCTCTCTCTTAGCTTGTACGATTCTCTCTGCTCCCTCTCATTGCTTGCACATACCACTGCTGGTTTCCAGAGCCCTACACTCTGCCTAGGGCAACCCTGTCCTCCTAGTGGGCAGCCTGACCCCTAAGACAGTACTGCACACAGGACGAGTCAGAGCTACACACAGCATAACACAGGGTCAGTTATTTCTTTAACCATTTAAAAAATACTCTCTCCTTCTCCTTCCTTTTCTCTCTTTTTCCTTTTATTGGACTCTTCTTACAGGTTTTCTGCTTTTCTCCGCTCCATCTAGCTCTTCTCTACTTCCTACCACAGCCTCCACAGATTTGGTTCTCCTTTTTAGTTGTTTTCTTTTCTTTTTTTTTTTTTTACTGTTGTCACCTTTGTTTACTCTGTGCATTTTAGTTGTGTGTGGGTGAGTGGTTGTCAGTCTGGTTGGCATTATTGCCCCAGTCTGTGTCTTCCTCTTTCTCTCTTTTTCCTCTCCTTTCACTCTCTTTCCCATCACAAGACAATAGCTGTCTCCAGGCCACTTCCCTCTGCCTAGGGCAAACCTGAAGGCCCAACTGAGGGAGCTCCCACCCCCCACTTATTGGTGTGGCAAGCAGCTGGGGAATTCACGCTGGTCCTCTCCCACACACCAGGCCACAGGTTGTTCTCCCCTATAAAAAGTGGGGGCATCCCCAGCCTAAATCCTGAGGTCCTACAAGTGACTGGGGGAAACGCCTGACCACCACTTGTGAGGCTCCACGCTACTGTGGGAACATCCACCCAATCTCCAAGGCGATCTCTCTGTACATCCCCTTGTCTAGCCAGATTTGTAAAGTAGAATTTGGATCATGATAGTGGGGGGAGGAAGCATTTAGGAACTAGAGGAAACATGTTTCATTGTTGCTACCCTGCACCCTGACTGGCTTATCTCCTCCCCACATCCCTTCAGGAAGGGGGTGTCCAGTTACCTACCAATGGGCTTTGAGTCTCCACTCTGCACTCACCCTCATTTACAATGACATGATTTTTGTGTTCTTTGATGCTTGATATCTGATCCCTTCAACAGTTCATGGTCACACAGGCTGGTGTGCTTCCTCCATGTGGGCTTTGTTGCTTCTGAGCTAGATGGCCGCTTCTTTATTTTCAAGCCTGTAAGATCCCAGATGCTATAACTTTTGATAGCCAGGCACCATCAGCTTTCTTCACCACATTTGCTAGTGCACACATTTTTCTTCAACCATCATGTTGGAAAGGTGTTCATCATGGAATGCCAATTTAATATAACGTCTTCTTGCATTGAGTAAGTATTTGGCAATGTCCATCTACTGCCTTAATACTAAGTCTATAAATATATGCACGTTGATCTATTTACGAACCCTCCTGTATAAATATATTTACATATGTACATGCCAGTATGTAGACCTCTAGAAATACCCTTTGTCACCTAGTTCTTTCCTCTATTTACTTTTACTTTCCTCTTGTCCGACTGTCATGCTCAGCTTTCACTTGGGTTTGAGTATTTTCTCTTGGTTACATTGCCCTTGCTGAATACCTACCAGGCTTCTCACACCCTCCTTGCGACGGATTTTGGATTACTTGTTGCTCCCCTGTCGCTGGATTGGTCAGCATCACCTCCTTACCCCCTCCTCTCTCTCTCCCATGTCCCCGGGAACCATTGGTCCTGTTGTTTTCTCCTCCAGACTATTCTTCCAGCCTATCTTATCTAGATAGATCTGTTGAGATAATAATATGCACCAAAAATCAAACCATAGCAAGATAGGCGATGGGTGAGAACACTGTGATGACAAAAAAAAACAACAACAGAAAACCAATGATCAATAAAAGAGTAAATTAATTAAAAGACAAAAAAAATTTTTAAGAAAGAAAAACCTGTAAATAGATCAAGGTCTGATATTTTTTCTATAGGTGTGTCCTTCAGTCAGGTCTGATGGCGTATCATGCTCTGGCCCCAGAGTCTGTCCTTTGTACTCCCTCAGGGGCTACCCGCTCTGCTCTCATGGTTGCTCTGCTGCATGCTTTTAGTGATTTGCCTCCGTGTTGGAGGGCCAGTCGGTTCAGTCCCAACACAGAGTCTCCGGTATTGTCCCCATAGGGCTCTGGGCCAGCAAGGGATGGCATGTCTCATAGTGGGATCAGCCATATGGTCCACTCTGTACATTGGCTGTTCAGAGTGCCAAAATCATCCTCCAAGCCTGGTGGACCAGTGTGTGCTCCACTCTCTTCCTCCCCCTTCATTTGCCCCTGTGTGCTCTGATCAGACATGTCCATCTCCCCTAGCTACAGGTTCAGTGCCGTCTTCTAAAGTAAATTCTTCTGGGGGGAGGGGCAGTTGTCCACGTAGCTGGTATGGAGGCTGGACCATCCACTTTTCATTTAGGATCAAAAGCATCTAGCTTTTAGCATTAGGTGCTATTGAGTCAGTTCCAACTCAAGGCAGAATGAACCACTGCGCAGTCCTACACCATCTTCAAAACTGTTGTTATACTTGAACCTAACATTTCAGCCTTTTCCAGGGACTGGCATCTCCTGATAACATATCCAAAGCATGTGAAGTCTCCCCGTGCTTGCTTCTAAGGACCTTTCAGACTGTTCTTCTGACACAAATCTGTTCATTCTTCCAGCACTCACTGGTATTTTTAATATTCTTGGCTAGTGTCATCTTGATGGGTTGAAACACTATCTCGCTCTAGTGTTGATGTACATTTTTCTGATGCCTAATTATACTGAGTATCTTTTAAGGTAATCATTTAATTTTTATGGCATTTTGAAAAGATGTCAATGAGGTCTATTTAATTTGTGTTCAGATGGAAACACATATCTCAAACTAAATATGTGACAGTAGAATAAGAATCCATTTTATCCTAAATACTTGAGATATTTATACAGCCTACTCAAGTTTTTATCAACATAGATAAGGTGGCGGTGGTGGTGGTGGTGGTGGTGGTGGTGGTGGTGGTGGTGGTGGTGGTGGTGGTTTTTAAGAGTTAATCTCTAAATAGGGGACTGTAGTACTGAGCACTGAATCTCCTTTGCTTGATTAATTTTTATGTTAGGGAAGTAATACAAGGATTCCATCAAATGACCCATCAGTTTGAGGAAAAAGCATATCAGAATTGATGGTCAAAGCCTATATGGCTTTATGGTTTAGTCTCTAGGGGTATGTAATGCTCTTGTGAAAATAGTATTCCTCATGATAATAACGAGGAACTGGTGGGCTTCCAGGGCTGGGAGCTGAACTGAGGGGCAGTTCTACCCTGTCTAATAGGGTCACTATGAGTTGGCAAAGACTCGATGGCTGTTAGTTTGGTTTGTTTGACTTGAGTACTGGCATTCAGTGTGTTTATCGAAATCAATAAATTACAAGCATTTAGATGTCTATTTTTTACATACAAAATTTAAATCCCCCAAGCCTCTGAAAACTGCGAAGATTTCACAGCACTAGGTTGGTACTCTCCCATCCAAGAATCAGTGAAACTGGCAGGGTGTGAGGCATTCAGGCTCCCTCAGTTCCTCCTACTGCCTTCCCTGACCCTGGTCACTTGCTTCTATTACCTCTCTTGGACCTTACATGCATTTGAATTAGAACACCATAGAGTACAGTGCTCTACATGTGCAGCAGCTCTAACCATGTCACTCTCTGTCTCTATGAAGCCTCTTCCAACAAAATTCAAATGCGATTGTATGTGCACACATAAACACACGCATGCACCAGAGCACCCTTCTTAACAGAGAGTCAGGAGGGTCTCTTATTTGCTGTCCTCACTTTGGACACAAGTCCCTTGATGATGAGTAGGAGAAAAGGAACATCAGGTAGTGGGGGAAACCCTAAGGAGGAACAGAGGAGAGCTTTAACTAAGAATAATGCTACTAGGGGAATGATGGCATGTGAGGAAAATTAGATACTTCCAGACTGTCAGATTTTTCCATACAGCAAAATTAACTTTTCTAGTTTTGTCTAAAACTGGCCCCAGGAAATTTCAAATAGCACATCTCAGATTATCTAACCTACAAAGGAGTAGCCGGCCTTCCACCCACCCCCACCCCACCCCCGCCAAAAAACCAAGCGGTACAAAGCTCCACTGGGTACACATTTCAAAATATACATTCTCCTGTTTGGGCAGGCATCTGGCAACTTGCTCCGAGCTAGTGCACCCACACTTTTTTCCCAAGGTCATTGCTGGTGACAAGACCTTGTGCTCTTCTCACAAGCCAGAATGCAAACATAAATCAAGTCAGTGTAAGACGCCATCATCACCTCACTCAAATACACCTCGTCAAGTGAACTCAAACTTCAAGAAGATGCTCATTTGTTTGGTTTTGTTGATGTGAGGGTGATAGTGCATTTGGAGTTTAGTCATTGCACTAGGTCAGACTGTTAATCAAGCTTCCTATATAGAGGTTCTGAAGATATTGTGTAAGAAGGTCTGAGTTGTCTGGCTAGACCAGAGCTTGCACACTGCTATTGACTAGAAGTTCCGACACACAGAATCCAGGACAGATAAACCCCTCAGGACCAATACTGAGAGTAGCAACACCACGAGGGAAGGTAGGGGGGAGAAGCAGAAGAAAGGGGAAACCAATCTCAATGATGGACATACAGCCCCACTCCACCACCCAGGGGAACAAACAGCAGAAGTTTGGGTGAAGGGATACAGCAGAGGCGTAAAATATAAAACTAAAAAGTATGTATAAAGTATCAGTGGTTCACGTGGGTGGGAGGAGGGGAAAAAAGGAGCTCAAGGAGAAAGAACATGTTTGGAAATGATGATAGCAATGTATGTACAAATGTGCTTCATACAAATTGGTGTATGAATTGTTACAAGAGCTGTAAGATCCCCCAATAAAATGATTTATTTAAAATAAAAAGGACTGATTAGTGGTAGACAGGGGACTGGTTTTGCCACCATGACAGTGCACCTGCTCACACAAAAAAAACAGCATGCCTCTATCGCCCGATCTGATCCCAGCACACCGAGGCAAAATACTAAGGGTGTACAACAGAACAGGAAGGGGAACAGAGCAACGAAGTCCCCAGGGAATACCAAAAATAGACTTTGGGGCCAGGGCTAGCTGACCCATCATACTCTATGAGAAAACACTCCTAAAGGCCAACAAACAGTCCTTGAACTAACTAAAAGCTTTTCTTTCTTGTGTTTTGTTTTGCTTTTTGTCATTGGCTTGTTGGTGGTGGTGTTGTTCTTTTGTTTCATTTTGTTGCTTGGGTTTGCTCTGTCTCGTTTTTGTGCATGCTATGATTTCCACAGGTCTGTCTAAATGAGATAGGCTGGATGAACAATCTGGAGGAGAAAACAATGGGACTGACAGCTGGGGGAGGGAGATGGGAAAGGGGGGTGTAGGGAAAAAGGAAGTGCTGTTAACAAACCCAGGGACAAGGGAACACCAAGTGATCCAAATAGATGGTGAGGAGGGTGTAGGAGGCTTGGTAGAGTGTAACCAAGAGTAATGTAACCTAGAGGAATTACTGAAACACAAATGAAGGCTGAACATGAGAGTGGGACAATCAGAAAGTAAAAGGAAATCAAGGAAAGAGGTAGGAAGCAAAGGGCATTTATAGAGGTCTAAATAAAGGCATGTGCATATGTAAATATATTTATGTATAACGATGGGGAAATAGATCTATATGCATATATTTATAGGTTTAGTATTAAGGTAACAGATGTACATTGGGCCTCCATTCAAGTACTCCCTCAATGCAAAAATACTTTGTTGTATTAAAGTGGCATTGCGTGATGCTCACCTCCCCAACACAATTGCTGGAGGCAAATGGGTGCATAAGCAAATGTGGTGACTGAAGTTGATGGTGGTCGGCTATCAAAAGTTATACATTCTGGGGTCTTAAAAGCTTGAAGTTAAACAAGTGGTCTTGTAGCTGAGAAGCAACAAAGCCCACATGAAAGAAGCACACCAGCATGTGTGATCACGAGGTGTCGGAAGAATCAGGTATCAGACATCATCAGAACAAAAAAATCATATCTTTGTGAATACGGGGGAGTGTGGAGTGAAAACCCAAAGCTCATTTGTAGATAATTGGACATCCCCTTACAGAAGGGTAGCAGGGAGGAGAGGAGCCAGTCAGGGTGCACTGTAGCAACAATGAAACATACAACTTTCCTCTAGCTCCTAAATGCTTCTTCCCCCACAACTAAAATGATCCCCATTCTACCTTACAAATCTAGCTAGACCTGAGGATGTACACTGGTACAGATAGGAACTGGAAACACAGGGAATCCAGGGCGGATGATCCCTTCAGGACCAGTGGTAAGAGTGGCGATACGAGGAGGGTAGAGGGAGGGAGGAATGGAAAGGGGAAACCGATTACAAGGATCTACATATAACCATCTCCCTGGGGGACAGACAACAGAAAAGTGGCTGAAGGGAGATATTGTATAGTGTAAGATAAGACAAAATAATAATTTAGAAATTATTCAGGGTTCATGAGGGATGGGGAATAATTATCAGCTGATGCCAGCGGATTAAGTGGGGAGCAAATGTTTTCAGAATGATGAGGGCAATGAATGTACAAATATGATGTATGTATCAATTGTGATAAGAGTTGTATGAGGCCCCAAAAATTGATTATAAAAAAAGAGAAAAGAAATAACAGTATGAAAACATCCCCCAAAAAAGCATGCCTCTCTTGTCCCTCATATCCTAATCACCTGAACTCACTCCATGTGACTTCTTTCTGTTTCCATGAATGAAGGACAGTGGTTTGACAACACAGAAGAGGGGGGGAAAAAACAAGGGTGTCACCCAAACTGCTGAGTTTGAAAAATGTTTCCAAGAATGTAATCACAGATTAGACAAATGTGTGAAGTGTAATGGAGAGTACTATGAAGGGGATAAAAAATTTAAATGCATAGTTTTGAAAAAATTGTAGTTTTTGTCGGGTTCCCCCTAGTAGCTTCCAATTTCATAGCAACTCAAGCCATCACCATACATCAAACTGACAGAGAAGGGGTGGGTTTTGTGTGTAGGTGGTGTTGGTTATTGCACAGGGGCAAGGGACTTCTGGTGGCATAGTACCTTATGCCTTGGGTGTCAACTGTAATGTCAGCAGTGGGGAACCACCAGTCAGTCCTCAGAAGAAAAGGATGAGGCGTTCTACTCCCATAGAGTTAGCCTTTGGGAAACCCACAGAGATAGTTCTGCTCTGATCTCATAGAGTCGCTATGGCTCAGCATCGACTCCATCGAAGTGAGCTGACAAACTAAAGGCAGGAGATCTGAAAGAGGATGCGGAGACGTTGTCTCAGGTACTTTGGACATATTACTATGGTGGAACCAGTCCTGCAAGAAGGGCATCATTTTTGGCAGAGGGTTAGCAAACAAGAGGAAGACCCTTACTTAGGTGGATTGACACCGTGGCTGCGAGAATCGGCTCAAATACAGTAACAAGTGCGAGGATGGCGCAGGACTGGGCTTTGTTTCTCTCTCTAGTGCACAGGCCCCTATGAATCCGAACTGACTCCAGGGCTCTACAATATCAACTACTACAACCCTGAAGTTCAAACCTACCCAGTGGCTTCCCAAAAGGGAGGTGTGGCCATGTGCCTCTGTAAAGATGACAGCTAGGGAGCCCCTGCGGGGCAGTTCTACTCTGTGGCACAGGGGCAGCCAGGAGTCGGAATGTGCTTCACAGCAAAGGGTGTGCTTTGTCTCAGTTTGTGCCTGCTGCTGTTTATGCTATGCACTGAGTTTAACATGTGACACTCAGGAGCGAATGAATGGAAACACACCCATGATGCTTCCATGATGCCAGATGCAAGCTGACACTGTTTCTGAGTTCTGGGCATATTATTTTTTCAGAGATAATTTCCTGTAGCGGTGACACACCGAGTCCTATTTCATGTAAAAGCATCAGCAGCAGAGGAAAGCACTGCACAGAGAGAAGACTATGACACGTAACAGGCTTTCCATAGAGGAACAAAAGGGTGGATGTCTTGGGCTGCACTCTTTTCTTGTATACAGACAGTAAACAAGCTGAACACATCTCACCTAAGCATAACATTACAACTACTTGAAGCCCAGCTCAGGCATCTGGACAAGAGGCAGCAAGGAAGGATGGGAGAGAGTTAATGGGCTGGGCGTCCCCAAAGGTGCAGAGTGGGAATCAAGGGAGGATCCAGGACGAGCCAAGGCTTCTGGCAGAAGTCTGAGAGGAGAGCAGCAGAAAGGAGCTGCTCTCTGGGTCCTCACAGATGTAGCCAGTGAGAGAGCAGCAGTGCTGCCCCCTGGCGGTGCGCCGAAGGCAGGGCCGCTTCCCCCAGGGCTGGAGAGCTCTGGGGAAAGACAAATCCTGTCACTTTGGATGCCAAGTAAGGGGGCACTGTGTGCCGGTGGTGTACCTATGTTGGCCAAAGCGCTGCCCACTGTGCATTTGCTTCCCACAAGCACAGTTATCCTTCCTCGTGCATCCAGGAAAGACAGTTCTAGAAAAACACAAGCAGTAAAATAAAACACTGCCAGGTCTCGAACCATCCTCACCATTGTTACTATGCCCACTGATGTAGCCACTGGTTCGAGCTGTTTTATTGCCCGTCCTCCACTTTTTGCCAAGCATCATGTCCTTCATGGACTTGATGTCCCTTCAGGGACTGGTCTCTCCTGACAGCACGTCCAAAGATATCAAATGAAGTCCAGCCATCCTTTGTCCCCATGTTCTCTTGGCAGTCCTTGTACTTTTATTGCTCAGTGTCTGATTATTTGGGACCAGGCCTTATTGCTGCCCCTTCCTCATCTTGGCCCCCAATCCCGACCCCAAGCCCTGCACATCCACTGTGTGAAACCTCCTGTTCCTGTAACCATCCCTGTGCTTTTGTGTGGGGGGGTCTAGCTGGGTTCCCCTGGCAATTCGCCAGCTGCCCTTGGGAAAGTTCATGGAGTCGGCTAATTAGTAGAAAAGCCAAACGTCCAGCTGAGATTGGTTTACTCCCTAGCACCCTTGGGCAGGAGCACAGCCCCACTCCCGGTCCCAGGTAGCCAACGACCACACCTAGGTTCTCCGGACTTGGCAGCTGTAACATGTGGCCTGGGCTTCCCCTTCATTTCCTGCTCCTTTCTGGCTTGCTGTCTGACTTTTCTTTGCGGAATTAAAGCTGCAAATTGACAGGATCCCATAAACACTCTAAAGCCACAAAAAAACACCAAATGCCCACCCAAACATGTGAAACTTCCAAAAATCATCCTTAGAAGATTCCCAAACCCTAAACATTCCTAAACCCCATATATGCCCTGAAAACACCATGAAAGCCCTAAGAAAACCTAAAATGCTGGGGGAAAAAAACACATATAATATGAAAAATACCCTAAAATTCCTAAGGAACTCTGTAACATCACTAAAAACACCATATTGTGCTGAAAAATACCTATACACTCTAAAAAACCACCCCTAAATCCCTTAAACACTCCCTAAAATCTTATAAAACACCCTAAAAACCCCAAACCACCCGAATGCCCCAAACACACCTTGAACGTCCACAAACAACCTAAAAGCCCTAAAAAATCACATGCCACCAAAAAGCCCTAAATGACCGCAAAATGCCAACTCATAGCCACCCTATAGAGGGCTTCTGGAGCTGTCAGTCTTTTATGGGAACAGCTTTATCGTTCTCCCAAGGAGAAGTTGGTAGGTTTGAAACCCGGACCTCATATTTAGCAGTCTAATAATTGCTGGACAGTGCCACCAAGGCTCTACTGGTGTAGTGGGTTACACATTGGGCTGCTAACCTCAAGGGAAACGGTTCAAAACCACCACCCACTCCTTGGGAGAAAGAAGAAGCTTTCTTTCTATTCCCCTAGATTTCTCATTGAAGGTGTAAAGTAACCTGTTAAATGCTCGCAGTGGCAGCAGCAATGTCTCATAACCATGGGGAAATGTGGTTCAGAAACTTCAGAAACAAGCATCCACCAGTAGGTGACTGACCAGCAGTATTGACTTGGGCAAAGAGAAGGTGACATGGAAGGGTAAGGAGAAGAATGCGTGCAGAGGGCAGGTTGGCAGCTGAGCCTAAGTCCAGTAGAAACAACAGCAGAATGGCCTGTTCCTGGAAGGGCCACAGGAGATGGTGCGACTTCATGTAGCCCCCACTTACATGTGTAACAGCAGCAATTGCCTGAACACGTGGTCTCCCCAGGGAGGAGCCTTTGTGTGGTGTTAAGATGCTGTTACTGTCTGTTGTACTGTGGTGGCCTGCATTTGGCTGTAATGGTGGAAATTTTGCAGCCAGTAGTTCAAATGCCTGCTGGGTCACTCACTGCAGGTAGACTTCAGCAGTTTCCAGACAGAGACGAGGGAGGAGGACCTGGTCTTCCACTTCTGAAAGAACTGGCCAGTGTGAACCTTGTGAATGGCAGAACACTATACCTGAACATGAGTACCGCAGGCTATAAGGCATGATGGATTGACACAGTGGCTGCAGCAATGTGCTCAAACATAGGATAGTGCTGGCCTGGAAAATAGTTCATCGTCCATTAAAAAAAATCATTATATAGGGGCTCATACAACTTTTGTTGTTGTTTTTCCCTAAGGGAGAGCAGTGTATTGGTACACTGAGAGGTATATAGATCAATGGATTCGAACAGAAAAGCTACACATATATTCACCAGTCAACGGGAACCTAGCCTTCGAAAAAGGACACAGAAATATCCAAAGGGACAAATTCTGCTTGCTCAACAAATGGTGTTGGACAAACTGAGATACCGTATGTAGGAAAATGAAGCAAGCCCCAAACCTTCCCCCATGCACAGAAATTAACTGAAGAGGGGTTAAAACCTGAAAGTAAACCTCCGGGCTATCATAATCATTTTTTCGATGACCTCATCGGTCAGAAATCATTGTAGGAACGCCAAAGCGTTCTTGTGTTCAACGTCTACATACATAGCAGGTGCTCCAGTAAAGGGGAATCTTGGTGGAGCTGGCTCATCCATTCCTGAAGAGAGTAGAGCACCACGTTGGCCCATCACAGAGCTCAGGTGTAGAATCTTCCTCACTGTCATACTTTATCTCAGCAGTGTCAGTGTTGGATTATGAATTTCCCAAAGAACCAGTATCGCTCAATTCTGTGCACAATGCTGACTCACTCTCGCTGTTATTTCACTGGTCTAAAAACCCATTTAGGTTAAAATGACACTTTTTTGATGCCATGACCTAAAATTTTTAGTGAGAAAATGTTCCCAATGACATTACATGGGTCTTCGTCTAATCCTGATGCCATGTTCTTTTTCACAGAGACCAGCTTCTTGTATAAATTGCTCAGCATACTGATGGAATAAGAACAGTGAAAGGATACAACCCTGATGCACACCTTTTCTGATTTTAAACCATGCAGTATCACCTTGTCCTGTTCACAGTCTCACCTGGTTCTATCTCTTGGCCTTTGCATAAGCTCCATATGAGTACAATGAAGTGTTGTGCAATGCCCATTCTTTTCCATGGTATCCCCAAGATTCACCTCCTTCCACTCGTGGTTTCCAGAACGTGGGGTTGGGACAAAGCCTGGATAGTCTCATGGCAAGACCAGATCAGGAATGGAGCTGAGCCGGGAGCAGCTTTATTTGCTTGCTCCAGGGAAAGTCTGCCAATGTGACTAAGCCTCAGGGGCTTTCTACAAATGATAAAGGTGAATCCCTCTCTCGTTACCCACTGATCATCTCTGAGCCTCTTGCTCTCATATCCCTTGCACAGACCTCTACCATTAGATGGACAATTCGGTAACGTTTGAACACTTTTCTGATGCTGAGCCTGGGGAGCAACTAATAGCTGAGTAAATATTGATTGAAAGATGGTGAGTGGAAGAAAATAGCTTTGCCAGGTCCAGGTTGTGATGGAGATGAGAGTGTTACCAAATCCTGCTGTCCCCATGGTGGGTTTGCTGTATTGTGCCCAGTCCTGAAAGTCTGAGCCAGGGGTTTTAACGTGGCCCCTTTCAAAACATATAGGTGGAATTCTTGGACCATGAGCTGTCCATAAAGCTTTACCAAGGAGATGTCCGCCCTGGAGCGAAACAACCCAAGAACCTAGATCTTCGTGAAGGTGTTGGTAAGGGATGCAGCGGAAATCATAAACTTGACTGAAAGCAAAAGAAACTTTGCCTTCATGTGCCTGCAGCTGGACGAAGTGGTGCTGGAGCACACCCTCCTTTGTGATTCTTCTTGTTCTTTTTATGAGCTGCTCCCTGGCCTGTGTAGTCCCGTAAATCTGGAAACTCTTTGCTGGTGGGGGCAATTGTTATATCCTCCCCCCAGATCCAGATGTCTTGTCCATGGTCAGTGTGCAATCCTTGTTTGCCAGAGGAGTGGGGCATCTAAAGGCAGGCAGGGGTCACATACTTTTTTTCTACACTTTCTAGAAAGACCAGAGCTAAACATCTTGCAGCCCTTTTCATGTCCTCATTCTTTTCTGTATTTATTTTCCATGAAAGAGGAGAAGAAACGCGACAGCATCTACTGACAGCAAGTCAAATGCCATCGTGTGTGTTCAGAGGGCAGGCTGGTTCTCATTTGCCTAACTCATCAGTCCCATCGTGCCATGTCCATGTTAGATTGTTTAGGGAAACAGATGACATATGTTATGATGCTAAATAAGCTGAAACAGTGCCAGGATGGAGGCAGAAGGGTTTTATTTGTTTGTTTTTAAATGAAGCATGGCTTTCTAGTGACTTATTGTGGTGGGGAAGGGGGGCACCGAGAGCAACAAGACATGGCTGTGACAGTGGTCTGGGAATTGAGACAAATCATTGCTTCTGCAGCAGAGATGAGCTGCCTCTGACCTGTCAGTTACTTGAAGGGAGACTCTGCATTTGGTCAGACAAGTCTCAGTTGGAGATGGTACCAGCTTTCCTCCTGAGCCTCTGTGGTTCCCTTTGAACTACACAGGCCCGAATCGCTTTTAGCTGAGCAACAGCAAATGGCAACACAGACTTGCCATATTGCTCTTTTGCGTACACTCTTTAAAAATCATACTAAATATACATGCATCAAAACATTCGTCACTTCCACGCTCTACAAGATTATAATTAAGTGGCATTCTGCATGTTGTTCATATATCATCCTTACCCATTCCAAAATTATGTCATCACCCTTATGGAAGCTCAGTATCGTCTCAGGGATGGCACTTCCCCTCCAGGCCCTACTGGGTTAGGCTGGGTTGACTAGAGAAATAAATCCAAGGACACTCATATAGGTATAAGAAAGACTCCACCTCACTTATTTGTCCAATTGACATGGCATTATGTAACAACCATACTTACCTTCCTACCTATCCCTGGAAACAATTGGGAGATGTTTGTCTCTATTCATTTTCCTAGCCTAGATATTTTTTGTAAGTGGAATTAAGCAAAATGTGTCCTTTTTGAAGCTGATTTATTTCACTCAGCATAATGCTTATGAGGTTCATTCCTCTTGTAGCCTGTGTCAAGAGTTCATTTCTCTTTATGGCTGAGTAGTAGTCCATTGTATATACCGTAGGCAACATGTTTGACTTATCCATTCACCTATTGATGGGTATTTAGACCGTTGACACGTTTGCGAGATTGGGAATAATGTTGCAAGGGCCATCTGTGTATTTGTATCTATTTATGCGCTTGCTTTTAATTGCTTATATCCTTCATTTCCTTTTCTTTCCTTGTTAGACTCAGTATGATCCCCTTCTGCCCATCCTCTAGCCTCACAACCTCTGTGTCTGATGTGCCAGGATCTCACCAGAAGCCTTAACACCAAGATTCTGAGCCCTGACTGACCATTCTGACCATCCAGGGAATTGAATATTCCGGAGCACACAGAAGATGAAGTTATCAAAACTCCTTAGGCATAACCGAACAACTGGAGGGAGTGCTTTATTGGGCTGGGGGGCTGGGGATTATAGTTGTGAAGGACACCAAGAACAATTGTCATTACCTAGACTGTAAAGACTATGTTCGACATCCATGCTGGTGAGTAGCAGCTGGATTTCAGAAGCTCACAAGTGGCCATCTAGGTGGCAAGTATTGTCACCCTCACTCTGGAGGAAAGAGTGGTGAGTGGACCACATGAACATTAGACTTCATGACTCTGAGCACAGAATAACTAGATGATCTCCAACTATCAATTCCAACTTCTTTGAAAGGGATCACATCCAAAGGTCCTAGATAGTGAAGCAAAATTCACAGTCATAAAAGAGACCAGGCTTATTGGCTGGATAGGGACTAACAGAACCTCTGAAACGATGGTCCTTATTCACTAAGTTTGAAAATGAACTCCTACCTGTGGTTCAATATTCAGCCAAATAATAGATTGGTCTATAATGGGAGCAATTACACAAGTGAGGCACGCAAACCTGAAAACAGCAAACCATTTGATCTCAAAAGGGCAGTATTAATCCAAGGCCCAAGTTCAGAAGGGTAGGAAGAGAGGAGGAAGGGAAACAGAAGACATAAGTAGGGAGTGGAACAAGTCATATTATATTGTGGAGATTGCAATAAGTGGCATAAAACACAATGGGTATGAATTGTTGAATAAAAAACTGATGATCTTGGTAAACCTTCACCTAATTCACAATAAAAACTTATGAGAGAGAAAAAAATCCAAGCACCTAGGCTGCATTCCAGGCCAATAAAATCGGACTCAGTGGAGATGGGACAAAGATGTCTTTTGGACAGCTCTCTGGCGATCCCAATGAGCACACAGGCTGATACCCACCATCTGGAAACTATGGGGTAGCTGCTTCTCCGGTAATGCCTCGGGGGAGCGCTTGGGTCCCTCAAAGAATGCGGGATGATGAAGGGGCAAAGGTCATCAAACCTCACCCACAGCTTTACACTGGGGGGCTGCTCTCTGAGGAATGTGGGAAGGGTCCACTTGCATGCTGTCTCTGTGCAGCAGATCCAACAGACTCAACACCTTTCCAAAGCTGGCAAGAAAGTCCGAGAGACTAGATGTGGGCACCACGCTGTGAGTTTCCCAGAAGGCACGAGACAGATCGAGAGCAGTCACAGGAACACAGACTCCTCCGGAAATGCCGCCATGCACAGAACATGCATCTCTAATTTCATTTCACACTGACTCAAGCATTCAGTCCTTTTTACGAAAACCCAGCTTCTCATTACAGTAACCGGTTTAAAATGACAATCTTCTGTTGAGCAAGTCTAAGAAATGACCTTCCTTTATTTTACATGGTATAAAAATTCAGTTTCCTAGGCCGATGGGCTCTAGGGACAGGTGTTTTTATGTACTAGACATGGCTTTCAAAGTTCTTCAATTGCCTAAATTAATAACGACTTTTTTCCTTTGGCTTTTCTAAGGGACACATTAATTTCAATCTTTTTCTAAGGAAGTGAATCTCTAGCTATCTCATTTGGATAACTTTCTGCCTTCAGAGTAGAATTTGAAATAATCTGCAAGGTTACCCCTTCCCCACCCTGCCCCAGCAGCCCAGCCTCTTTCTTCCTTCCAGCCTCCAGCCACCGGGGTTTGGTTGGGAAAGGAGATGCAGAAGGGAGTCTCTGGATTTTTCTATCAAAAGGTTGGCCACAACCCCCAGTAGACCAAATGTAATTCATTATGGTGGGTTTTGGTTTTACTACATTAAGAGTTATCCTTAGGGAAATTACAAACAAACAGAAATAGGAAGACTTTATATTTTATTAACGGATGTACTGCTCAGTCTCATTATATTTTAAAAGACAAAGTATAAAAAAAAAATCTGGCTCCATTTAAAATGTCCTGACTAGCAGAACTTAAAATACACAAATCTTAACATGAAAGTCTAGATGAATAAATAAAATAAACAACGAAACAGCTTTCTCAGGAAAAGCCATAATAAAGAGCTCGACTATTTTTTGAGCTGTTTAAGATGCTCGTGTTAAAGGGAAAAGAGTATCATTGTTGACTTTGAAATGTAGAACCATTTGCTTAATTCAGTGATGCTAAAATGGGCAGTTTGGCTGAAGAAAGAAATTGGCTTGTAGCATTTGATGAGCAATTTCTTCTTTTGAATATAGAAATGACCAGGGATGCGGACACGCTTTTTATTCTTTTGAGGACCCTCTAACCAAGAAATCTTTTAAATGATCATTACACAGTGAATGCCTGGAGGCTCTGGAAACTATTTATTTTGACATTATTATAAGCTCAAAATGATTCACCAATGCAAAAGAAGAAGAGAAAAAGCAATTACATACTAAGCTGTAAACACTGGAAGCTTTTCTGTGCTGAAAATAATTGGACAGAGTTTTTTCTTTTTTTAAGTAATAGTGTCCAAAGAGATTCAATGATCTTATTGCTTATGGATTTGGAGCTTAACTATATTCCTTATTTTAAATTTGATATTAGAATAGCAAGATTATAGACCTTGATACAGTGTGACTTGGAGAAGTATCGTTTCATTAAATTATCAAGTTAAGGCTCAAGGAGCCTGGTGGAATGTGTGTGACCATGAGGCCAGCCAGTTGGAATCCGCTATGGCTCACAGAGAAAGATGCGGTTCTCAGCTCCTGTAAAGATTTAGAACTTCGGGAACCCACAGGCATAGTTCTACGTTGTCCTTTCAGGGGTCCTCAAACTTTTTAAACAGGAGGCCAGTTCATTGTCCCTCAAACCCGCTGGAGGGCCGGACTATAGTTTAAAAATAAAACTATGCACAAATGCCTATGCGCACTGCACATACCTAATTTGAAGTAAAAAAAAAAGGGGGGGCAAAAACACCCGGCATGCTGAATAAATGTCCTCTGAGGGCCATGTGGTCCGCAGGCCATAGTTTGAGGACCCCCTAGATTGATATAAGTCAGAATCGACTTGATAGTGTTAGGTTTCTGGGGTGGTTGACCTCAGTTCTTGCTTAGCAACGCTGAAAGAATTCATATGGCAGAAGCACTTTTGTAAATCCAAGTGAATGTTATGAAAGAAAGTTTCAGGTATCGCAGTCCCCAAAAGTCCCCACTATCTCCGGAAAGCACGCCGGGCTGCATGGCAGGGGTGGGGAAAGTTTGCAGCTGAATATGGCGGTTTCATGGGAGGAATACCTGAGCAGGAGTGCAGAACCAGCTGAGGAGCCACGGCAGGAACCCCCAAGGGCCTCACCCTCCACTTGCAGAGCACGTGAACAAGGGAGGGCGACAAGGAGCCCAGGCCTACTTCTATCACCTCCCAACACCACTGGAGGGCATTGGTCGATCGTACTGGTTGATTTTGGTGCACTTTTGTGAAGTCCTATTCTGTATGACCAGGTGGACCTTCCACCTGGGTCTACATGACTTGGGTCAGAGCATGCTCAGTTCTGAATTTTGCCATAGGTATCTAATGAGTGTGCCTGATTTATTTCCAACCCCTTTGTTGTGGCCCGGACAGCTCATTTTCGTTTAGTGCTGGCATTTGGGAAGACAAGCCCTAATCTAGCAACCTGTCAATAGCAGTAAGTGAATGGAATTAAAACTCAACTCATAGCCATAAATTCAATTCGGACTCATAGCGACCCGAGAGGACAGGGCAGAATTGCCCCCTGAGGATTTCTGGGGCTGGAATTCTTTACAGGAATAGAAGTCTCTTTTTTCTCCCTCCCAGTGGCTCCAAAGGACTGACCTTGCAAGGAGATGTCCAGCGGGTGCCTGCAGGCTCCTTCATTGAAAATCTCTGCTAGTTTATGAAGCGGGAGGGAAATTTTGAGGAGGCCGTCTGCGGCAGAGTTAACTCCCCATTAAAGCCAATGAGCTTTTCCACATCTCTCAAAAAACAAACAAAAAAACCTAAAGTGACTACTTCAGATTAATATGCTGTAGGTAGAACCACCTCCCACTCAGCAAACCAAACCAATCAACCAACCAACCAAACAAACAAAAACACCCCAAATCCTGTTGCCTTCAAGTCAGTTCTGACTCATGCTCACCCCTTGTGGTACAGAGTACAATTGTTGCATGAGGTTGTCTAGGTTGTACCCTTTATGAAAGCAGATGACCCCTTCCTTTTGTGGTACAGCTAGGTGGGTTTGAACTGATAACCTTTATATAAGCAGCCCTATCCAGCGATCTATGTCAACTAAAGTGTCAAAGCATGTAAAGACTGATCCACAACCCCCACTTCTCTCTTCCTCTTCTGTGATGACCTGGAATCCACCTTTTGATCTGGTGGCACCATATTTGTGAAGCAGCCCGAATCACTGACGGACGGTGTGCAGGACAAACACCCTGTAGAATTGCCCTTCCAGCGTCAGAATTTGCATGAACAAGAAATAAACTTCTAGATTTTAAGCCACTGAGGTTTCAGGGGTAGCTTCTTTCTGAAGAACAGACTAGGCTATCCTGCCTGATCATCTCTTCACAGGGTTTTTGTGGAGAGCTACCGGAGCAGCTCGATCCAGGGGAGCTGCCAAAGCAGATACCTACACTTTATCTGGGATTTTAGGTTGTAGTACCAAAGTTTTTATTTGCCCGGGAGGCACTGAGTAAATTTTTTTTCTTCTGAAAACAGGACAATATGTAAGTAAGTTTGGAGACATATGTAGCTGGAGCTGAAAGTCCTCTTACCTTGCAGTTTTCTTTGGTAGAGATAGACTTGTTCTTAATGAAACCCATGACAGTCAGTGTCACAAATGACTTCTGAGGAGAGGCCAAACAGCTAAGTCAAGGCCAGCCTACCGTTCTCTTAAATGCTGTCTCATGCTCTCATCTGCTCTGACGTGTTTGCTCAGGGGCATGTGGCAGCCACTGGGCGGGCCTTACCATTGGCACTGAAAATCATTGTAGGGGATATTAGAGGATTTACATCAAGAAGACCTGACTTCCTGGCCATTGCTCGGGGGCCACAGTTCCCAAGACAATCAGTGTCAAGGGCAAAACAAAATAAAACATGACGAGGCCTCTGGGGCTGGGTTGAGCTGGATATGTAACCAAAGCCCCCTTCTACCAGGATCTTCCCAAGAGGAGATTGCTCTTTTCCATAGCTAAACAATTTTGTTTAACACACGTTCTGCTGGGGAACCTTCTGGGAAGCAGAAGAAAATAAATCTGCCTTCCTTTGAATTAAGCTGGGTTGGGTCCAAGCCCTGTGTAGTGTGTATTCTTATCATAACATCTAAAGGAGTCTCATTTCACCATTCTTAGCTATTAAAAAAAAAGTTCCAGGCACAATATTTCAATTTAAAATTACACACCAGGAGTAGTTCATATTTAATACACTTTATACAGGTATTACAGGTACAAGGGACGTACTTGTTAACTGCCAGGTTGCTGGCTTGAACCAACCAGCTACTCCACAGGAGGTACTGTGTTTCTGTGAAGATTTTCAGCTTGGAAGCCCACTGGGAGAGCTCTCCTCTGGCTTGAGTCTGAAGGTGCTTGACAGCAGTAGCCTTTTGTTTTTATAGAGGTATAAAGCTTTCTTTCTTTCTTTTTTTTTCTCGGTATAAAGCTTTTTAGAACAACAAAAACAATTCCTTTTGGAAGTAAGCCAGAGATAAAACCACAAGTTACATGCTTTACTTTTTTTCTGTCCTGCTGCTGGCAGCCACCCTTTCATCGATTGTGCACACCAGCATGGTGGTGAAGTGGTGAACTCTGCGCTCTCACTCCCCTGGCTACACACTCGGTCTCCTCACTCATCGTGTGGCTTCACCCAACGCACGGAGCCTCCTGCAGGCTCCTCACCCTGTGTGTGTAAAAGTGCGAAGGAGACAGACTTCCTCAGAGCTGTGCTTTAGAGAGAATCCTCCTCACATACTCAGCACCGCCTTGAATAGGGCAGCACTGCACATGACATCTACTTGATGATTGTTGATGGTGTGGTGGTGTGTTTGTACGGATAAAAAAAGAGCCCTGAATGGTTATGTAACAAGTAAGGGAATAAATAGATCTTCCTTCATCCACCTTCATCTTTCATTGTTCTATCACTCTCTGATTGCAATATTAGAGGCTAAAATGGGCAGAATTCCCACCTCTGAACAAAGTTTGTGCACATGGGTGTGCATGCTTGTGTGTCCATGTGAGTGTGCCTGTACAATGTGTGTGCACGTGTGTGTGCACATGTGCACTGGAGCCTGGCAGCAGCAGGGGAGGCGCCTGTCTCTGTTCAGCAGTATCTGACGGCTGCTGCAGGTGTAATGAGAAGTGATTGGTGATCTGTTCAGGGAGCTCCTGGGGTGGACTCAGGGAAGGAGCAGCAAAGAAGACATACTCATCTCCCCCATATGTAGATGAGGTGATGGAGGTGGGCGGTAGAGGAGCAGCTCCTTAGTAATGAGATCACAGGGGAAAGGCCTTGGATGAGGTGCCAGACATCCCTGCTTTCCCAGAGAGGGTGGGGACTGGGAACGAGGCTGCATCCTGCCTAATCAGTTACAGTTGCTCTGTCGCTCTGGGGAGGGAGGCAGATGAGGCAGGGAGCTTCCGGAATCTCTCATCTCCAGTCCTTCTAGGTGGATGTGGGAGCGTGTGAGGACGGCCACACTGGAGGGTCAGGGTTGATCGCCTTGCAGTGTGGAGCCCGGCCTGGACCTGCGTT